>NC_081363.1:8697626-8856454 GCF_030684315.1 Stegostoma tigrinum
ACACTCAGTCAGACTCCAGCACCAGGCGATAAATGAATCACAATTGGAACAGGTAGCACATCAACAATTTAATGCCATAAGTGGACAACACCGTGCTTGTACTCTACTAGTTTTTATATTAATTAAATATACATACATGTTCCAAATCAGCCTGTTTAGAATTGCTATTATACACCACCCGGATAGATGGGACTTGTACCCTTCTGGCTGAGAGGGAGGGACATTACCACTGTGTTACAAGAGCTGCCTGCTAAGTTTAGAGTTATTGTTTGGGCAGTACATTCCATGTGGTAAATTTCTATATTGTATATACATACATAGCATTTAGGATCTTGTCTATATCGTGTAATATAACCCCCATTGTGTGGCTCTCTTGGTAGCACACTGGTTTCTGGGATTCAGTTTCACTCCAGAACATAAAAACCATGGCAGAGGGTGACCATCTAAGGCTGGGGAATTTCTTCTCCGAGGGTTGAGAGTCTTCGGAATTCCTTGCCACAGACAGCTGACGGGGCAGAGACCTCGTGTATATTTAAGGCTGAGACAGAGAGAGAGATTCTTGATCAGCTCGAGAATCAAGGATTATGGGGAAAGGCAGGGAAGTGGACATGAGGAATGTGGGATCAGCCGTGATCCTACTGAATGGTAGAGCAGACCCTGCGGGCTGAATGGCCTACTCCTGTCACTAGTTCCTATGGTCTAATGGAATGCTGCACTGCCAGGGCTGTTGCCTTCTGCATGAAACCTTAAGCCAGGATTAGGATTTCAAAACCTTAGCACCATGTTAAAAACAGAAAGCAGGGGAGTTCTCCCTAGTGACCCAACTAACTGTTAATCCTTCACCCAACACCACATGAAAAGCAGATCCTCTGCTCATTACCTTGTTGTGTTTGTTGGATGCAATTTGGATTTCCTCCAACAGTGACCAGACTTTCAAATGACTGTGTGGGCTGTGAAGCTACTTGAGATACTCTGAAGTCATGAAAGGTGCTGTAGAAATGTACATTTTTTACAGTGTAAAGAATAAGATATAAAGTAATGTTTATAATACTCATACAATTAAATATAGGAAAATTTGAAGTGTACTTAATGTACAATTAATGTTAGAGTATGTTTAAAAATGTGAGGAGGTGATGTTATTGGATCAGTGATCCAGGTGAATGTTCTGGGTCATGTATTCAATTACTATCAATGACAGATGGTGAGATTCGAATTTGATAGAGAGTATAGAGCTGGCTAAACAATGACAGTCAATTGCTTCATTAAGAAGTAACCCATCTGGTTCACTAACATTCTTTGGGGAAGGAAATCTGTCATCCTCACCTGGTCTGGCCTACACGTGACTCCAGACCCACAGCAATGTGGTTGACGTTTACCTGCCCTATGATTGGCTGAGCAAGACACTCAATTCAAGGAAGATTAGAAGTGAATAATAAATTCTGGTCCTGCTAGTGAACACCCACATCCCGTGTTATCTCAGGCACAGAGATAAGTACAGATATGTTGCATCAACTCCTCAGTTTTGATGTTCTGTTTCCTTTCGATCTTTCCAGTGACCCCGAAATGCCGGCTATTGCACCTGGAGATGCTTCACAAGATGCGCACGGCCAGTAGCCACCCTGGCGGCAGGAGGGTGGATGACCTGTATGACCCAGACTGTGAGACCAATGGCACCTTCAAGGCCAAGCAGTGTGACGATGACTCCAACCTCTGCTGGTGTGTGGACAGTGCTGGGGTCAGGCTCACCGACAAGTCAGGCGATGACCCCAAATGTGACCAGCTGGTCCGTGTCCAGTGAGTTCCGTTCTGTGACCTTCAGCTTTCTCTCAGGAATGACCCACACTACACTCTCCCACACTCCTCACCCTGGATGGCGTGGGTATGGGTGACACAGCCTGGCATGGGTATGAGAGCACATATGGGTGGGTCCCTGCACTCAGCCAGAGCTGGAAGCAGGCAGCCCTAATATAAGGTTATGGGCTTGCTTGCCAAGCTGGCTCGTTATCATGTAGGCGTTTCATTACCACACTAGGTATCATCATCAGTGCGACCTCCAATGAAGTGATGTTGTTCTACTCTGTTTGTAATTTATGCTGCCTGGCCTGTTAAGTTGGATAGTTTCTGGTTCTGTTCTGTTTGAGTTTGGATATGAGGTCCAATTCTATATGTTTGTTAGTTGCATTACGAATTGAAATTTCCTCTAGGAATTCCCAGGCGTGCCGTGTTTGGCTTGAGCGAGGATGTCCCAGTTAAATTGATGGCCTTCATTTTCTGAGTGTACTGAAATAAAGGAAAGTTCATTGTGTCGTTTAACTGGTGTTCATTGTGCATTCGGACAATGAAGGCCATCAGTTTAACTGGGACAATGTAACTATAGTAGCCCAAGCCAAACATAGACACGCACGGGAATTCTGAGAGGCATCGTTCTCCACCCGTAATGCAATCAACAAACATATGGAATTAGTACCCTATATACAAACCCATGCAGAACAAAACCAGAAATGACAGTACACACCACAGTGGAGCGGATCATACAAGTTCCAAATGCAGTAGAACAACATCGGAGGCTGCGCTGATGATGTTACCTGGCATGGTGATGAAATGCCAGAATGATGATAAGCCAGCTCAGTGAGCAAGTCAACAAACTTACCCACGACCCAAGCTACAGATCTTTGCAAGAAACTTAAATCCCAAATGTGAGATTGCGGGGTAGGGTAGGGGAGAAAGTCAAGCTAAGTTCTATAGCTCCAGATGTTGCCTTCTGGAGCTTCCCGCTATTTGATGACAGGTAGTCACTCTCTTTCCTAGCCTCAGTAGCACTGGGGCTGGATGAGACTATTCAGCCCATTCGGTCAGGACTAGCCGTGGGAAGGAGCTGTCCAATTAGTGTCTTCTTAACTGTCCCTTCTTACATCCTCTCAGCTGGCCTGGACAAGCACAATTCCCACAAAATAACTTCTTTATTCATGTGTGGGACGTGGGCGTCACTGGCTGGCCAACATTTATTGCCCATTCCTGAGTTGCCCTTGAAGAGACTTTGTAGTGATTGGTACAACTGAATGGCTTACGAGCCCATTTCAGAGGTCAGTTGAGAGTCAACCATATTGCTGTGGGTCTGGAGTCACATGTAGAACATAGAACATAGAACAGTACAGCACAGAACAGGCCCTTCAGCCCACGATGTTGTGCCGACCATTGATCCTCATGTATGCACCCTCAAATTTCTGTGACCATATGCATGTCCAGCAGTCTCTTAAATGTCCCCAGTGACCTTGCTTCCACAACTGCTGCTGGCAACGTATTCCATGCTCTCACAACTCTCTGTGTAAAGAACCCGCCTCTGACATCCCCTCTATACTTTCCACCAACCAGCTTAAAACTAAGACCCCTTGTGTTAGCCATTTCTGCCCTGGGAAACAGTCTCTGGCTATCAACTCTATCTATGCCTCTCATTATCCTGTATACCTCAATTAGGTCCCCTCTCCTCCTCCTTTTCTCCAATGAAAAAAGTAGGCCAGACAAGGTGAGGATGGCAGATTTCTTTCCCTGAAGGCCATTAGTGAACCAGATGAGTTTTTCCAACAATGAATTTCATTGTCATCAGTCGATTTTTAATTCAGATTTTTTTAAAATATTGAATTCAATTCCACCATCTGCCATGGACATGAGCTGAGTTACTGAATTAATAGCCCAGTGATGATACCACTAGGCTACTGCCTCCCCTTCCAGAATAAGATATTATTAAACTGGAGAGAGTGCAGAGAAGAGTTACCAGGATGATGTTGGGATGGAAGGTTTGGGTTATAAGGAAAAGCTGGATAGATGTTTTTCACTGGAGTGTCGGAGGATGAGTGGTGACCTTATGCCGTTTTACAAAATCATGAGCGGCTTAGACAGGGTGAGTAGCCAAGGTTCTTTCCCAGAGTAGGGGAGGTCTAGGTGAGAGGAGAAAGAGTTAAAAAGGACCTGAAGGGAATGTCTTCACGCAGTGGGTGGTATGCATATGGAATGAACTGCCTGAGGTAGTGGAGGCTGGTATAATTACAACATTTAAAAAGACATTTGGACAGGTACAGGATTAAGAAAGGTGGAGAGAGATATGGGCCAAACACAGGCAAATAAGTGATAGTAGGAACTGCCGATGCTGGAGAATCTGAGATAACAAGGTATAGAGCTGGATGAACACAGCCGGCCAAGCAGCATCAGAGGAGCAGGAAGGCTGACATTTCAGATCTGGACCCTCCTTCATTTTATGAAGAAAGGTCCAAATCCGAAACGTCAACTTTCCTGCTCCTTTGATGCTGCTTGGCCTGCTGTTCATCCAGCTCTATACCTTGTTATCTCAGGCAAATAAGACTCAGTTTAGTTTGGGAAGATGGTTGGCACAGACAAGTTGGACTGCAGGGGTCTGTTTGCATGCTGTATGGCACTAAGACTCTACACATACCAATATCCACCGTTATCACCATGGTCCACATACCAACATCCCTCTGCTATCACAATGGTGCAGATACCGATATCTGCCCCACTATCACAATGGTACATATACGGATAACCCCCACACTATCACAATGGTGCATATACTGATATCTCCCCCCACTATATCCATGGTATATATACCGATATTCCCCCACTATCACAATGGTGCATATACCGATATCCCCCACACTATCACAATGGTGCATATACTGATATCTCCCCCCACTATATCCATGGTATATATACCGATATTCCCCCACTATCACAATGGTGCATATACCAATATCCCCCCCACTATCACAATGGTGCATATACCGATATCACCCCCCCCACTATATCCATGGTGCATATACTGATATCCCCCCCCACTATCACAATGGTATATATACCGATATCCCCCCCACTATCACAATGGTGCATATACCGATATCCCCCGCACTATCACAATGGTGCATATACCGATATCACCCCCCCCACTATATCCATGGTGCATATACTGATATCCCCCCCCACTATCACAATGGTATATATACCGATATCACCCCCACTATCACAATGGTGCATATACCGATATCCCCCCCACTATCACAAAGGTGCATATACCGATATCCCCCCCACTATCACAATGGTGCATATACCGATATCACCCCCCCCCACTATATCCATAGTACATATACCGATATCCCCCGCTCTACCACAATGGTACATATACCGATATCCCCTGCATTAGCACAATGGTGCATATACCGATATCCCCCCCCCACTATCACAATGGTGCATATACTGATATCACCCCCCCCCACTCTATCCATAGTACATATACCGATATCCCCCGCTCTACCACAATGGTGCATATACCGATATCCCCCGCTCTACCACAATGGTGCATATACCGATATCCCCCGCACTATCACAATGGTACATATACCGATATCCCCTGCATTAGCACAATGGTGCATATACCGATATCCCCCCCCCACTATCACAATGGTACATATACTGATATCCCCCCCACTCTGTCCATGGTGCATATACCGATATCACCCCCACTCTATCCATGGTATATATACCGATATCCCACGCACTACCACAATGATGCATATACCGATATCCGCAGCACTATTAAGATGGTGCATATACTGATATCCTCCCCCACTCTATCCATGGTATATATACCGATATCCCCTGCATTAGCACAATGGTGCATATACCGATATCCTCCCCCACACTATCACAATGGTGCATATACCGATATTCCCCCCTCCCCCACTCTATCCATGGTATATATACCGAATTCTCACCGCCGTCACCATGGTAAATATGCAGATAGCAGCTCTGCCAGCCTGGTATCCTCTGTGGTGATGTTCACTGGAGCCATGTGTAATGTCTTGGGTAGATTCACTGCTAGCAATCTTTCTTATTGGCACACATCCTAAACTACTGGTATGTGTGAGAAATGATATTGAATTTGGCAGAAGATAAACTCTGTCTTGACAAACAATAATTGTTTTGTTGCAAAGTACTTAATAATAATTAATATTACATCAGGGACACATGAGAATCTCTGGTAAGACTGAGTAAGAGTGAGTACACTTTACTGTTCCCTACAGTAATACTAGCACATCGACTGGGGAGGAGGTAGCCTCATGATAACATGACTAGGTCATTGATCCAGTGACCCAGCTGATGTTCTGGGGCGCCGAGTCCAAATCCCACCATGACAGATGTGGAAATTGAAATTGAATTAAATTAAAGTCTGGAGTTAAGAATCTAATGATAACTATGAATGGGGTTGCTGATTATCAGGATCAGAAATCACTAGTTCACTAATGTCCTTTAGGGAAGGAATTAGTATCCTACATGTGACTGCAGACCCACAGCCATGTTGTTGACTCAGCTGCCTTCAGGGTAATTGAGAATAGGCAATAAATGCTGGTCCAGTCATTGATGCCCACTTCGTGAATGAATTGTAAAAGAACTGGAACACTCAAGCACACACACTGATTAACTCCTTTCTGGAACAGAGGGGTGGCCTATACTGATGGGGGTGTGCTCACCTCATCATGTCAGTTAACCCCTTCAAATAAAGCCTGTCTTTTATACAACAGTTTGAGCCATTTCTTCCTAAACTACTCTTTCCAAGAGCTGATGATGATAGGTACAGAATGTACATGTTGACATTATGGATCAGAAGTGGCCACAATTACCCTATGTAAGAAGTGGGTCTCTCTGTAATGGTATCAGTGTGTTTTGCAGAATCCTGCTCAACAGCAGATTCACCCTTTATCTGCCCCTGAGAATTGTTGTACAGTCGTAGAGATGTACAGCATGGAAACAGCCCCTTTGGTCCAACTCGTCCATGCCAACCAGATATCCTAGTACCATTTGCCAGCATTTGGCCCATGCCCCTCTAAACCCTTCCTATTCATGTACCCATCCAGATGCCTTCTTAAATGCTGTAATTGTACCAGCCTCCACCACTTCCTCTGGCAGCTCATTCCATACACACACCACCCTCTGTGTGGAAAAAGTTGCCCCTTAGGTCCCGTTTAAATCTTCCTCCTCTCACTTTAAACTTATGCCCCCTGGTTTTGGACTCCCCCACCCTGGGGAAAAGACCTTGTCTATTCACCCTATCCATGCCCCTCATGATTTTATAAACACCTATAACATCGCCCTTTGGCCTCCGATTATTATTTTAAATTTTCACAATCCATTATTCGCTTCACATAGCCAAGTGGGACAGTGATAGACCAGGTGCTCTCCAACTACCACAAACTCATCCGGGGTAATTAATTACAGAGACAGTAGGAACTGCAGATGCTGGAGAATCTGAAAGAAAAATGGTGTGAAGCTGGATGAGCACAGCAGGCCAAGCAGCATCAGAGGAGCAGGAAAGCTTGACGTTTCAGGTCGGGACCCCTCTTCAGAAATTTCTGAAGAGTCCCAACCTGAAACGTCAAACGTTCCTGCTCCTCTGATGCTGCTTGGCCTTCTGTGTTCATCCAGCTTCACACTGGGGTAACTAATTGTTAAACTTGGTTTGAAACTGAAGATAAGCTCTGATTGCAATGAATAACAAAGCAGATTTGATGAGCTGAATGATCTACTCCTGCTCCTATATCTTATATTCTGATGTATAGCCTGTTTGAGTTTCACGGTGGCTGATTTCATTCAGAACAAAAGTACTCAGTGAAAGAAGAGACACACTATTGAGATTTTTCCATCGTCAGGACAGATGCAAGAATGCCAAATTTCAGAGTGAGCAACAATTTATGCTGCATGAGAAAAGGCTGCTGATTGGTTCAGACATTGCTATGGAGATTGTACCAGGGATGACTGAGCCTCCCGTGTTTTACTTTAATTTGAAATGGGTGCAATGCCTGACAGGTTCCTGTTCTGTGCAGAGCAGGGTCTGGGTGAAATTCCAGTAAATCAGCAACACCATAGGCCTCCCTGATGATCTGTTTGTCTAACTCTTAGCACACTCATTGTCTCCTTTGGGAATTGGCATACTAATGTCTTTCCTGGTAATAAAAATCATCAACTGCAATATTCATTTCCAGCAATACTAAAATTCTGTAAAACCGTGAGATTAAAGTCACAGGTTGTCAAATCCATTATGGTCCAATCACAAAATCTGTGAAATATTGTGTGGTTTCCCTCTTAAATCCCGTTGCCAATGGGACAAGATAATAGGCAATGTATATGGGTGTATGGCGTCCCTGACTAAATCAGGAAAAGCTGCTTTGATCTAATCATAAATCCCCTTCCTGGCATTTGCCTGATATTGTTTCATAGAATCATCAAATCCCTACATTGTGGGGACAGGCTCGTCAGCCCAACAAGTCCATACTGGCCCTTGGAGAATCACACCCAGACCAAGATTCCTATATAACACCTACACTACACATCCCTGAACATCACGGGCAATTTCCCATGGCCAATCCACCTAGCCTGCACATCTTTGGACTGTGGGAGGAAACCCATGCAGACACAGGGAGAATGTGCAAACTCCATTCAGACAGTCACCCAAGGCTGGAATTGAACCCACGTCCCTGGCGTTGTGAGGCAGCAGTGCTAACCACTGAGCCACCGTTTCATTCCCATACTCAGTTTATTCAGGGACACATATTTGCATGAGGGGGTTAATTGGTGAGCCATTTATATGAGGGTGAATTGAGTAAACCTGCCTCTCCCTGTTCTCCCACAGCCTCATTCAGATCGATTTCAGCTTCAAAGTGGAGTTTGTCTTCCTAAAGATGAAGGAGCAAGCTCTGCGCCGGTGAGTTGGTTTGGAATCTCTGTGCGTGGAGATGTGGTATTGAACGAGTTGGTATCTATCACTGGGCAGGAGGAGGAGGGAATGTTAGCCAGAGCTCCTGCACCTTCTCACTGTCCGGTGTACACCAGAGTGTGCATCCACTGTGCTCCAGCCTGAACATCCAAGTGATCTGGTGTCACATTAACTCAATTTTTTAAACTCGCTACAAGTTGTGTCAAACCTGCTGTGTAATTGCAGCCATTTCAGTTTTCAATGTGCTTTAATGTTAAAGGATCTGCTGTGTAAATCCTCCACAAACAGGATTCCAGCTCCAACCTGCCCTGCTTGGTGTTTACAATGAGCTTTAAGCCCCACCTTAGTGTCTCTGGAGCCCATTCAGCTAAGCAGGCTGGGGGATACACTGGGCAGCTGCTACTCCGTCTCCCAAACATTTCTTCTCGAGTTCCCTGCCCGAGAGCAGCTTCAAGCCCCAGTGGGCAAGGCAGTGGGGGGAAGCTGGGGGCCAAGTGTTGAATAAAGCCCGGCCAGAGCTGGATCAAGCCCCAAGCTGCTAGTACCGATCTGATCCACACTGACCATCCAGCCAGAATCAGGAAACCGGATAAGGAGGCCATTCAGCCCAACTAGTCTTACCTGGTTTATGTTCCTCCCTCCCTTCATCATGTCACCCTTTGTCATAAAATCAGAATATGTTCAACATCTCAACAAGACCAGCGACATCTGTGGACTGATTTGTGAGGGAGTGTCACTGGTTAACTCTGTTTTTATCTCCACACACAGTGAGTTTCTCCCGCACTTGTTTTCGATCTCTGGCATCCTAACATCTCCCTCGTGGTTAATGAGCTTTCCCTCGATTGTATCCATTCTGTCCATTTCATACACTTCCTGGAACAGTGTGTTTACACGCTCTGCCCACTCTGACGTTCCTCCTGATTGCATTTCTTCTGGCCTCCAGTTCTGCACCAAATGAGAATATTTTCTCCACAAATCCCCACGCAAGCCTTTTACCTACCTAATCGTTTCCAGAACAGTACAGAGCAGGGACAGGCCCTTCAGCCCACCAAGCCTGTGCTGACACACTTTGCCCTTCCGTACTAAAACTGTCTCCATTTGCAGGATCTGTATCCCTCTATTCCTTTTGTCAAAACACAAGCCATTGCTTTGCAAGAGTGTAGAGACCCACCTCCGTAAGTTCTTCCTGATGAAAATCTCTCTGTCCCAGTCTAGTCCTTGTACACTGCAGGGGATTAATCCCACTGTTCACAGCGAAACGCCACTTCCAAACTAACCACTGAGAAATTCAAAGTTGGAGTCAGGAAGGTAACTTGTTTCTTGTGTTTCAGGAAGGTGGCCATTAAACTGGTGAAAGAGTACACGCTAAAGGCAACTCAGATCCTGGAAATTAAGGCAAGTATCTCATTCCTAACTTCAGGTTCCTACAGTGCTACTCAGGGGAGCATGAGGAGTCTTTCAAGAATCCTGGTCAGTATTAATCCATCACAGTGGCTAAGTGGTATTATTGCTAGACTATTAATCCAGAGACCCAGCTCATGTTCTGGGGACCTGGGTTAGAATCCTGCCATGGTAGATATGAAAGTTGAATTTAATAAAAATCTGCAATTAAGAGCCTGATGATGACCGTGAATACATTGTAGATGGTCAGGTAAAGCCCATCTGGTTCACTAATGGCCTTTAGGGAAGGAAATCTGCCATCCTCACCTGGTCTGGCCTACATGTGACTCCAGACCCACAGCAAGGTGGGTGATTGTTAACTGCCCTCTGGGCAATTAGGATGGGCAGTAAATGCTGGCCATCCCATGAATGAATAGAGGGGAAAAAAAGTCCAGATTAAAAATATAGCCCTTTCATCTCTCAGTCAAAAGTTCATATGTTCGCGCTAAACATTTGAGTGCAACATTTAGATTGTCTCTCATCGTGCAGTATTGAAGGGCATCACACTGCCAGGGGTATCATCTCTGGATGTGACCTTGAACTAGGGCTCCCTTTACCCCCTCAGGTGGATGTAAATGATCTCCTGGCTAACAGTTTAAAGAGGGTTTGGCTGTGGCTGGAGAGATGACAGCATTTTTAGTCAGGTCACTTGGAGGGGTTGTAATCCTGATGCTTTGGGTTCAATTCCCACCAACGCCAATGGTGGAATTTAAAATCAATAAATAAATCAGATATTGTCAATCTCTGTTAAGTGATGATGAAGGAACACCTCCACCCCTTGTAATCTCAGACTCCAGCATCATTGGTTCCTGCCAACTCTGAATGAAGGAACACTGGTGTAAAATGTTTCTGTTTCACTGATGTTCTTTAGGGAAGGAAACTGTCATCCTCACCTGCTCTGGCCTACATGTGACTCCTGACCCACAGCAATGTGCTTCACTCTTAACTGCTCCCAGACAATTAGAGATGAGCAATAAATACTGGTCTAACCAATGATGGCCAGATCCTTTAAACAAATAAAACATTAATACAGATCATTTAATGGAAAAACAGGAACAGAAGAAGTCAGAGATAATGGGAACTGCAGATGCTGGAGATTCCAAGATAATAAAATGTGAGGCTGGATGAACACAGCAGGCCAAGCAGCATCTCAGGAGCACAAAAGCTGACGTTTCGGGCCTAGACCCTTCATCAGAGAGGGGGATGGGGGGAGGGAACTGGAATAAATAGGGAGAGAGGGGGAGGCGGACCGAAGATGGAGAGCAAAGAAGATAGGTGGAGAGGGTGTAGGTGGGGAGGTAGGGAGGGGATAGGTCAGTTCAGGGAAGACGGACAGGTCAAGGAGGTGGGATGAGGTTAGTAGGTAGCTGGGGGTGCGGCTGGGGGTGGGAAGAAGGGATGGGTGAGAGGAAGAACCGGTTAGGGAGGCAGAGACAGGTTGGACTGGTTTTGGGATGCAGTGGGTGGGGGGGAAGAGCTGGGCTGGTTGTGTGGTGCAGTGGGGGGAGGGGATGAACTGGGCTGGTTTAGGGATGCAGTGGGGGAAGGGGAGATTTTGAAACTGGTGAAGTCCACATTGATACCATATGGCTGCAGGGTTCCCAGGCGGAATATGAGTTGCTGTTCCTGCAACCTTCGGGTGGCATCATTGTGGCAGTGCAGGAGGCCCATGATGGACATGTCATCAAGAGAATGGGAGGGGGAGTGGAAATGGTTTGCGACTGGGAGGTGCAGTTGTGTGTTGCGAACTGAGCGGAGGTGTTCTGCAAAGCGGTCCCCAAGCCTCCGCTTGGTTTCCCCAATGTAGAGAAAGCCGCACCGGGTACAGTGGATGCAGTATACCACATTGGCAGATGTGCAGGTGAACCTCTGCTTAATGTGGAATGTCATCTTGGGGCCTGGGATGGGGGTGAGGGAGGAGGTGTGGGGACAAGTGTAGCATTTCCTGCGGTTGCAGGGGAAGGTGCCGGGTGTGGTGGGGTTGGAGGGCAGTGTGGAGCGAACAAGGGAGTCACGGAGAGAGTGGTCTCTCCGGAAAGCAGACAGGGGTGGGGATGGAAAAATGTCTTGGGTGGTGGGGTCGGATTGTAAATGGCGGAAGTGTCGGAGGATAATGCGTTGTATCCGGAGGTTGGTAGGGTGGTGTGTGAGAACGAGGGGGATCCTCTTGGGGCGGTTGTGGCGGGGGCGGGGTGTGAGGAATGTGTCGCGGGAAATGCGGGAGACGCGGTCAAGGGCGTTCTCAATCACCGTGGGGGGGAAGTTGCGGTCCTTAAAGAACTTGGACATCTGGGATGTGCGGGAGTGGAATGTCTTATCGTGGGAGCAGATGCGGCGGAGGCGGAGGAATTGGGAATAGGGGATGGAGTTTTTGCAGGAGGGTGGGTGGGAGGAGGTGTATTCTAGGTAGCTGTGGGAGTCGGTGGGCTTGAAATGGACATCAGTTACAAGCTGGTTGCCTGAGATGGAGACTGAGAGGTCCAGGAAGGTGAGGGATGTGCTGGAGATGGCCCAGGTGAACTGAAGGTTGGGGTGGAGACTCGAAACATTAACAGTGTGTCTCTGTCTGTCCGGGGATGCAGCCAGACCTGCTAGTCTTTCTGCAGCACTTTCCGAGTTTATTTCAGATTTACAGCCTCTGCAGGACTTTGCTATTACCTGAACGTTTGTTGCATGTTAGTTTTTGGGACCTTACCTGTGTCCAAAATTGCTGTCCAGTTTTCCCACATCATGACAGGGACTACACTCCAAAAACTCACCACTGGCTGTCAGGGTATAACAGAATCAAAGAGGCCAATCGAAGGGGATTGTTAATCCAGAGATCCAGATAATGTTCTGGGGACCTGTGCTCAAATCCTGCCATGGCAGATGGTGGAATTTGAATTCAATAAATATCTGGAATTAAGAGTCTAATGATGACCATGAATCCATTGTCAATTGTTGGAAAACCCCATCTGGTTCATTAATGTCCTTGAGGGAAGGAAACTGCCATCCTTACCTTGTATGACCTACATTTGACTCCAGACCCACAGCAATGTGGTTGACTCTTAACTGCCCTGTGGGTAATTAGGGATGGGTAATAAGTGCAGCCTGGCGAGTGACAGCCTCATCCCGTGAATGAATAAAGAAAAAAAAATTGACCCATTGAGTCCATCCTGGCATTTCCCATGGCTATCCCACCTAGCCTGCACATACCTGGGTATTATGGCCAATTTAGCACAATCAATCTACCTGCACATCTTTGGAGTGTGGGATGAAGACCATGGAGAGAATGTTCAAACTCCACACCGAGGGTCACCTGAGGATGGAATTGAACCTGGGACACTGGGGCGCTATGCAGCAGTAGTGCTAACCATTGAGCCACTGCACCACCTGGCATAGAAATGTGACCTCTTTTCGCCCCTTATGGTTATATCTTTATCGGAGTCAGAAATGACACTCTGACTGTGATGATTTAAACATTCTCTTTTTGAGCTGATTAAATGCTTACGTGAGTAGTCAGTGTCACCTGGCCCCTCTGTCTGTTCCCAAAGCATCTTTGGCTTCCCCTGAGGATCTCCTTCTCTCCCTATCTCCCATCTGCATGTTGTCCCTTGAGAATAGTGAGCGCACTTCACAAGAATGGTTTGAAGGGATGAGGAACTTCAGCTATGAGGATTCATGGAAGATGATTGCACTGCTGTCCCTGGAGGAAACCTGATAGAGGTTTTCAGAATTATGAGCGGGCTGGATAGAGTAGATTGGGAGAAGCTGTTCGCACTGTAAAAGAAACAGGAATGACAGGGCATAGATCTAAAGTGATGTGCAAAACAAGCCAGGGTGAAGTCAGGAGAAACTATTTCACACAGTTGAGAAATTCAAGAGGAGTTTTGGATGCTTATTTGAAGAGTGATGGTGTGGCAGGGATATGGGGAAAAAGGAAGAGATTAGGAGAAGGGTGACAGCTAGTGTGGACATGGTGGGCTGAATGGCCTACTTATGCACCATAATGACCCTTGTGACTCTGTGACAGCTCCATCCAATAACACAACTCCGTTTACCCACATAGACCAACCGCAGCCTGACCTTTCCAAGCAGCTCTCTCAATATCTCCACTCTCTCTGATTTCTTAACATCGATAAGCTGACATCCAACACTGGGTCAACAGAAAATGCCCTCCGATCGGATTTTGGGAAGACTGATGTTTTTTTCTGGTCTCCATTCTAAACTCCGTTCCCTAGCAACTGGCTCCATCTCCTCTCCTCGGCAACAGTGCGACACTAAGCCGGTTTTTCCTGATGGTGCTGTCATTTTTGATCCTGAGATGAGCTACGTAGTCAGGCTGTCGTTAATCTCCGTCAAGTTTCCCAAATAGTTACTTGTCTGTTGCAATTCCCCCCGGCTGCACCCACACACCTCACCCTCAGTCAGCCAGCAACAGGTAAGCTGCACCTTGATATTACACTATAACTCTCACCCTCGTTACCAGATTACACATGGGTCTAGTTTGCCCTTCCTGTCTCTGGAACCTCTATCTAACCCACAAACCCACCCCTCTGGTGTATCTTGCCTCAGGAGTGACCCCCACCTCCCTATGTTAGTTGCTCCATCATTGGCTGCCTCAGTGCTAACCTCTGTAGTACCCTCTCTGCCTAAATCTCCTCATTTCCCTCACTCCTTGAGGTTTACCTCTTTGGTCAGACTATTGTTATCATCTCTTATCTCTTGCCAAGCTTAGTGTCTCTGCTGATCGTAGAATCCCTACAGTGTGGTAACAGGCCATTCGGCCCAACAAGTCCACATTGCCTCTCAGAAGAGCATCCCACCCAGACCCATTCCCCTAACTCTTCATTTCCCATGTCTAACTCACAAACTTAAACATCCCTGAGCACTACGGGCAATTTCCCACGGCCAGCCCACCTAACCTGCACATCTTTGGACTGTGGGAGGAAACCGGAGCACCCGGAGGAAACCCGCGCAGACACGGGGAGAATGTGCAAACTCCACACAGACAGTCGCCCGAGGTGGGAATCGAACCCGGGCCCCTGGCACTGTGAGGCAGCGGTGCTAACCACTGAGCCACCGAGCCGAAGATGGTTGCTGATGAATGTGTTGTGAGGCACTTGTGGGATGTTTAGTCACATTGAGAGGTGCTGTACTAACACAGTTTGTTGTTGTAATAGCTTTAAACCACGTCAGGCACATCTCTGAGCGCTGGCTCATACAGTACCTTACATGTGTGGATGAACTGGACAGTGAGGTGTTAATCACTCCCCAAACGGAGAGAGAGAGTTTTGTTATACCCCATCTATCTCAGGAGATGTGGGCTGGCTATTTGAAGATGTATTGATAATGCTGTTGGAGCAAGGAACACGACAATAAAGTCCCACTCGCTCCTGGGGAGCGTCACGGTCGGTGATTCTCATTAACACTGAAGCTGGTGACTGTACCTCAACAGGGCATGAAGCAAGCGCAGTGTACACTTTTAGCCCTGCAAGGGTCTTTTTTTAAAATCGTGAGAGAGCCAAGAATAGATTCTCAGTCGCAAGAAGGTTACTTTTGGAATCTTGCATTCAGTTCTGATCTGCCGGCAATAGGAAGAATGTTGTGAAACTTGAAAGGGTCAGAAAAGGTTTACAAGGATGGGTTTAGAGGGTTTGAGCTATAGGGAGAGGCTGACTAGGCTGGGGCTATTTTCCTTAGAGCGTCGGAGACTGAGGGGTGACCTTATAGAGATTTATAAAATCATGAGGGGCATGGAGAAGGTAAAGAGACAAGGTCTTTCCCCTCGGGTGAGGGAGTCCAAAACTTGAGAGTATAGGTTTAAGGTGAGAGGAGAAAGATTTAAAAGAGAACTAAGGACCAACATTTTCATGCAGAAGGTGGTGTGTGTATGGAACGAGGTGTCAAAGGGAGTGGTGGAGGCTGATACAATTGCAACAAATAAAAGGCATCTGGATGCGTTTAGAGGGATATAAGCTGAATGCTGGAAAATGAGACTGAATTTATTTAGTATGTCTGGCCTGTTTCCATGCTGTACAACTCGACTATCAGTCCGTGAGGTGTACGGTAATTATTGTGCAGATAATTCAAGAAGGATTGATACCTGAGTGGCGACCTTTTACTGTTTATGTTGAGGTTTTTCTAAGCCCAGTTACTTTTGTTTGGAAATGTGCAGTGATAGTCCTTTCTACACTCATGTTCTCTGGGGAAAGTCCAGTCTCTTGAATTGTAGGTATTTAACATCCACCAGGTCCTAAGAAATAGGAGTTTTCAGTAGACCATTTGTTCCATCAAGCTGCCTCACCATTCAGTTCCATCATGGCTGAATTTGGTCTCCAACTCCACTTTTCTGTCCTCTCCCGATGTTCCTTGATTCCCTGAGAGAGGAGCATGCGGTCTATCGCAGCCTACAATGTATTCAACAACGGAGTATCCACAGACCTTTAGGGAAGAGAATTCCAAGGATTCACAAACCTCTGAGTGAAGACATGCCTCCTTCACTCAATCTGAATTCATTCGGGATTTGTGCAGAATTGCCCTTGGGAAGGTGCCTTCATGATGAGAAAGGAGTGACTTGCAAGGGTCATTTCAGCTAAGAGTCCATACGACCATAATGTACAGGAGGAGAATTAGGCTATTCAGCCCATTGAGTCTGCTTCACTATTCTATCATGGCTGGTATGTTTCTCAGCCCCATTCTCCTGCCTTCTCCCCAGAACCCTTCACCCCCTTATTAATCTATCTCTGCTGTAAATGCACTCAATGATTTGGCCTCCACAGCCCTCTGCAGCAATGACTCCCACAGACTTACCACCCTCTAGATGAAGAAACTTCTCCTCATCTCAGTTCTAAAGGATCATCGCTACACTCTGAGGCTATGCTCCTGGGTCGTAGTGTCTCCTACTAATGGAAGCATCTTCTTCATGTCCACTCTATCCAGGCCAGTGAATATCTGTAAGTTTCAATCAGATCTCCCCACATCCTTCTAAACTCCACAGAATACAGACCTAGAGTCCTTAACTGCTCCTCATATGACAAACCCTTCGTGTCTGGAATTATCCTCTGGACCCTCTCCAAGGTCAATATATTCTTAGCCAGATATGAGACCCAAAACTGCTCACAATATATCAGTTGTGGCCCGACCAGAGCTTTATACAGCTTCAGCTGTACAGTTTTGCTCTTGTATTCTGACCCTCATGGAATGAACGCTAACATTGCATTTGCCTTCCTAACTGCCAATTGAACATAAAGGGATTCCTGAGCTAGAACTCCCAAGTCCCTTTGTATTTCAGATTTCTGAAGCTTTTTACTGTTTAGAAAGTAGTCTGTCTCTACTCCTCCTACCAATGTGCATAATTTCACACTTAACCAGATTGTATTCCATCTGCCGTGTCTTTGCCCACTCTCCTGGCAAGTCCATGTCCTTCTGCAGCGCCCCCCCCACTTCCTCAGCATTACCTGTCCCTCCACCTAACTTTGTGTCACCTGCAAACTTAGCAACAATGCCCTCAGTTCCATCATTTAGATTGTTAATGTGACACGTAAACAGTTGTGGTCCCAACTCTGACCCCTGCAGAACTCCCCTAGTTTACCGAATTTTACCACACACTTCCAAGTACTCCATAATTTCGTCCTTAAAAATGAACTCTAAAATCTTACCAATGATCAAGGTCAGGCTACCTGGCCTATAGTTTCCTGAGATAACAAAGTGTGGAGCTGGATGAACACAGCAGGCCAAGCAGCATCTTAGGAGCATAAAAGCTGACATTTCGGGCCTAGACCCTTCATCAGAGAGGGGGATGGGGAGAGGGAACTGGAATAAATAGAGAGAGAGGGGGAGGCAGATCGAAGGTAGATAGAGGAGAAGATAGGTGGAGAGGCAATGTCCAAATGTGACTGGTTGCTTCAGGGCGTGGTTGAGTAGTTTCAAGGCTGAAGAGATGACAAGAGAGTTGCAGTGGGAGAGAGATCCCTGAGGTTTGTCCAGAGGGAGGAGGGCAACTTCTTCAGGTTAGGCATCCCTAGAAGACGCTTCGCAGAGAGGTTACAATTGTATCTGATGTGTTCTGCCTCCCTCCCTTCTGAAGCAGAGGTGTTACATTAGCCATTTTCCTGTCCTCTGCGACCCTCCCTGACTCCAATGATTCCTGAACGATCACCTCCACAAACTCCTCATAACTCTGGGGAATAGTCCATCTGGTCTGAGTGATTTATCCACCACCTGATCTTTCAGCTTCCTCATCACCTTTTCCTTAGTGATGGATGCTAGACTCACCTCTGCCCCCAACTGTGAAGACTGATGCAAAGTTCCTACTCAATTCCTCTGCCATTTCTTAGTTCCATATTGCTACTCCTCCAGCCTCATTCCCATGCAGCCCACTGTCCACCTTCAGTCTGAAAGTAACTTGTAATAGGTAGTCAAACTGGCTAGCTGTCATCAACCAATGAATTAATGGTTTACCTGTGAGGTCACCGTTTTATGCTGGGCCACTGATCCTGGGCCTCAATTTATCTCGGGCTATGTCTCACTCTGGATGTGCTCTCTCCTTCCTGACCGTGTGAGGCTCCCTGCTCCACATTGCTGTGGGTCTGGGGTCATATGTAGGCCAGACTGGGTAAGGACAGCAGAATTCCTTCTCTAAAGCATGTTCGTGAACCAGATAGGGCATTACCACAACCTGGCGATTTTGCATTTCACCATAACAAAGTGTGGAGCTGGATGAACACAGCAGGCCAAGCAGCATCTCAGGAGCACAAAAGCTAACGTTTCGGGCCTAGACCCTTCATCAGAAAAGGGGGAGGCCATTCCTGCTTGTCGTCGTTTATTTCAGACTTATTTAGCAATTGAAAAGCTGAGTTTAAACTCACAAGTTGTAGTGAGTCTGACTAAGTCGCCCAACAATGCAGTTGCTATGCCTGAACCTTACCTAATACAGGGCTTTCAGACAAACGTCAACAAATAAACCGAAGGATTTTTTTTTAAGAGCGAAGGCTTATCCAATCTGCCTCCCCAAATTTCAACAGAGAAAATTGATCAAATCTTTTAAACGCAGTAAGTAACGGGAGCCCACAGACTGCAGTTATACCATCAGGTACTAGCAGGGACCTCGGTTGCCTGGTAGAATTGACCGTCTGTTTCCCTGTTCTCTCGGTAAACAGGTCCATGAGATATCCCGAGAAATCAGCATCCGCCTGGGTGAGAATGGTACAAAAGACCCAGCTGACATCTCCACTGTGGCCTATTACATTGAGAGAGATGTAAGTACAGCTCCTGATTCACCCTCCCAGCACTCAACCCACTTTCACATCAAAACTCCTGTGCTTATGTTACCAGTAACCCAGGCCCCTTGGCTAATAATTGGGACACAGGAGTCCAAATCCCACCACAACTGCTGGGGAATATAAATTCAGCTGATTAATAATTCAGGAATAAGAAACTGATCATTGTGAAACTGCAGGATTGTCATCAAAAAGAAAATCCAACCGACTCTCAAATGTCATTCACGGACAAAATTTGCTGTCTTTGACTGGTCATCTATACTTCCCACTGCATCAGGAAAGCAGCCATCATTATCATTCCCCTCCCACCCCAGTTATACTCTCTCCCACACGCTTCCATCAGGCAGAAGATATAATGGTTTGAATGCTTATATGAACAGATTCAAGAACAGCTTCTTCCCTGCTGTTATCAAACTTTTGACTGGACCTCTTTAATGTTAATGTTCATCCCTCTCTGTGCATTCCTGGCAGCTGTAACATTGTATCCTGCACTCTGTTCTGTTACCCTGATGCACTTGAATAGTATGACCTGCCCATAAGCCAACACTTTTTACTGTATCTCAGTACACACGAGAGTAATAAGTCAGGTCAAATAGAGGAAAAAAAAAATCAGGCCTACATGTGATTCTAGACCTACATAACTTGGGTGATTCTTAACTGCCCTCTGAAAGTGCCTATAAAACCATCGAGATGTATCGAAATCTTACAGAAAGTCAAATAGGAATGTATCACCTAGCACTGAATGTGGCATCAATAAACAACAACACAAACACGACTTTTTGGACCCTGCAATGTTCTCCTTACTAACATCTGGGAACACCCGGGCACTTGTGCAAAATTGGGAGAGTTTCTATGCCTTCCAGCTGAGCCACAGATGAGTCATGCATTGTGCTGTCTGTGTTGCAGATAATGCCCCAGACACCACCCTCACCAGGGGCATTTTCAGAATATGTCAATATATGTCAATGACTTCCATGAGGAAAATGAAGAAAGTAGATTGAAGTTGGCAAATTACACAAAAATAGGTGGGAACACAAGTGGTGATGGTAATACAGAGTCAGCAGAAGGATGTAGATAGATTAAGCAAAAAATTAGAAAATGGGATATAATGTGGGAAAACATGAGGTTATGTACTTTGAGATAATAGGAGCTGCAGATGCTGGAGAATTCGAGATAACAAGGTGTGGAGCTGGATGAACACAGCAGGCCAAGCAGCATCTTAGCCTGCTGTGTTCATCCAGCTCCACATCTTGTTATCTAGGTTATGTACTTTGGCAGGAAGAATAGAAGAGCTGACTATTATTTAATTGGAGCAAGATTGCAGGAAGCAAAGGGATTTGGGAGTCCTCATGCACAAAACATCCAGTTTGAGCAAATGGCAACACAAACAATTGGACTATTAGCCTTTATTTCAAAGGGAATGGTGTATAAAAATAGAGAGGTTTTGCCAATATTATACAAAGCACTAGAATACACCTCGATTAGTGTGAATAGTTTAGTTCCCCTTTGTAAGGAATAATATACTGGCATTGGAGACAGTCCAGGGAAGGTTCATAAGGCTGATTCTAAGTATAGAGGAATGAGGAGAGGTTGAGTAGGTTGGAGTTTAGAAGAGTGAGAGTTAGCTTTAATAAAGCATGTAAGATTCTTGGAGGGTGGAAGATAGGAGATAGCAAGAACTGCAGATGCGGAAGTCACAGTCAATACACTGTGGTGCTAGAGGAACGCAGCAGGTCAGGCAACTTCAGAGGAACAGGAAAATTACCGTTTCAGGTTTAGAGCCTCCCTGACGAAAGGCGTTAACCCGAAACATTGACTTTCCTGCTCCTCTGATGCCGCGTGTTCCTCAAGATTCTTAGAAGTATTGATGAGTTAGATTGAGTAAGGTTGTTTTTATCCCCTTGCAGTAGAGTTTAGGCATAATATCAGAACGATAGAGTCACACATGTAAGACAGAAATGAGGAGGAATTTCTTCCCTCAGAGAGTAATGAATCTGTGGATTTTTTTTACCACAGAGAGGTTGGATTGTTAGGTGTATTCAAGGCTGAGACAGAAATTTTTAATCAGTAAGGGAATCAATGGTTATGGGCAACAAGCGAGGAAAGGGTGTTGAGCATTGTCAGATGAGTCGCAATCTCATTGAATGACAGAACAGACTTGATGGACTGAATGGTCTACTTCTGTTCCTATATCTAATCCCCAGGTATGACTTATTTCATCATAAGGACAGGCCCACCAGAGTAACACATGGGAATCTTGTGGCATCAGATCAGATATGAGCAAGAAAACCTCCAACTGGGGGCCACACAGCACACCCTACCCCCAGCGTCTCAGCTGGTGAAACAGCTGGGGGGAGCAAGGACACAATAATGGAAACACCGTGACAGGCTGAGTCTTAAAGGACATAGCCGCTAGACTGTGGGGGTGCTGCGAAGTGGACGTGTGGGAACCAACAAAGGGGGAAAGATCTACTCAATCCATCCGTTTAGTGTCCGTAGTAGCAGTTGCCGCACGGGCCTTGTGGAGATAAAGTCCCATCCTCACATTGAGAATACCCTCCATTGTGTGGTGCGGTACTATCACTGTGCTAAACAGGATAGATTCGAAACGAAACTAGCAACTCAAAACTGGCCATCCATGAGGCACTGAGGGCCTATCATCAAAAGCAGCATTTTTTCATTTTAACCAATATTTGTAACCTCCTGGCTGAATATTTACCCCACCGTACCCTGACCATCAAACCAGGGGATCAATCCAGGATAATTGACAAGTGGAGGGCATTCCAGGAGTAGAACCAGTCTATAAAATGTCAGGACTTGAAGCATTCACAGCAATCTTCAGCCAGAAGTGCCAAGTGGATGATCCATCGCGTCCTCCTCCGATGGTTCCCAGCGTTACAGATACCAGTATTCAGCCAATTCCATTCACTCCACGTGACATCAAGAAATGAAGGCACTGGATCCTGCGAAGGCTACGGGCCCTGGCCACATTCCGACAACTGAAGACGTGCTCCAGGACTTGCTGCTCCGCTGGCCAAGCTCGTCCAGTGCAGCTCCAACACTGGCATCTCCCTGACAATGCAGAAAATTGCCCAAGTCTGACCTGAATGCAAAAAGCTGGACACGTCCAGCCCTGCCAACCACTGCCCCATCAGTCTACAGCCAATCATCAGTAAAGTGATGGAGGGGTCATTGTCAATGCTGTCTAGCCGTACTTCCAAAGGAATGACCTGAGGTGGGAAATCTCACAATGGGTTTCAAAGAAGTGAATTTTCTGTAGAAATTTTGTCTTGTTCAGATAAGATCTAAATAGAAAATGAAAGAGAGAAATGAAATTTATTAGTTCAATTTTATCAGTCTGTACTTAATTGCGCTCAGTTTAACAAGGGCACAGGTATACAGGAGCAAAGTGACAGAGTGGATCTAGGCTGAAGGTGTGTGAAATACTTGTGTCCCTATGAATGAAGCTTGTAACCTTATAAACACTAAGCTCCAACTGTGCAATCTCCACCACCTGACTGTCCAAGTTCTAACAAACCCAGAGATAATGTGAACTGCAGATGCTGGAGAATCCAAGATAAGAAAGTGTGAAACTGGATGAACACAGCAGGCCAAGCAGCATCTTAGGAGCACAAAAGCTGATGTTTCGGGCCTAGACACTTCATCAGAAAAGGGGGAGGGGGAGAGGGACAAACCTCAGGGGATCTCTCTCCCACTGCAACACTCTTGTCCTCTCCATCTATCTTCTCCTCTATCCATCTTCGATGCACCTCCCCCTCTCTCCCTATTTATTTCAGAACCCTCACCCCATCCCCCTTTTCTGATGAAGGGTCTAGGCCCGAAACGTCAGCTTTTGTGCTCCTAAGATGCTGCTTGGCCTGCTGTGTTCATCCAGCTTCACACTTTCTTATCTCTACTAACAAACCTAGATCCCCAATCACTACAGATAGCACTAAAGTATGAATGAACAGTCTCACATTCCCAGATTATACACTGACCCACGTTTCCTACATTATAACAATTTCTATATCCATTAGGAACGTTGTAAATTGTAAATACTTTGTGACATCCAGACGTCATAGAGTCATAGAGCTGCACAGCATGGAAACAGACCCTTTGTCCAACTCATCCTTGCCGACCTGATATCCTAAATTAATCTAGTCCCATTTGCCAGCATTTGGCTGATATCCTTCTAAACCTTTCCTAATCATGTACCCATCCAGATGCATTTTAAATGTAGTAGTTGACATCAGGTCATGTAGGATGCATGTAAATGCAGGTTCCATCTTTCCTATTTCAAGCTGACCTGAGTTGATGTTTTGGGCATTTATTCAGTTGCTTTAAGTTAAGCTCACAGGCCTGAGAGTGCGCCAGTCAGAAGTTTCTTGCTGTTCTGAACAATGTCTCCACTTTGCAGCTAAAGATGAACAAATTCACCCTGGAAGTGGATGGAAAGAGCCTGCAGGTTGAAAGGGAGTCAGTACAGGTTTGGTTCTTTGACAATGAGCCACCACGAATCAACATGAAGACCATTTCGCCTGGTTTCGCAGCCATTATCATTATCATTGCTCTGGCTTTCCTAACTGGAATTGCAGTGTTTGTAAGTACACCCCTATCTCAATCCTGTATCAACGGTTATCCTTTGATAAATGCATTTGTCCTGATTGCCCGTAGATTTCTTCTCTAGATCTGTTCAATGGGCTTTTCCTTCCTAATAATCGATTCATGGAATTTAGGTAGACAGACAAGCATTTGCTGCTCATTCATATCAGTTCTTGAGAAAAGAATGACAAAGTGTGGAGCTGGATTAACACAGCAGGCCAAGCAGCATCTTAGGAGCACAAACGCTGATGTTTCGGGCCTAGACATGAGAAAATATTGGCAAGTCACCACCTTGAGTTGCTCCACGAGATGCAGGGATGCTCACAAAACATTTTTTCTGCAACAGTTTGCTACAAGCGTGTGGCTTTGCTGTTCATCTCAGATGCAGTTAAGAGCTAATCATTATCTGGAGTCATGTGTAGACCAGGCCAGGTAAGGACAGCGGATTTCCTTCCCGAAAGGGCATGAACCAGATGGGTATTCCCAACAATCCAGTTCTTTAATGATCAACTTTGAAGAGACTTGTATTTTATTTCACATTTATCAGTTGAAGTTCCTGGAAATTTATGGACAAGCTCTCAAGAGGTTTGGTTAACTGGTAGTTTATTTACTGTTCATAGTCCATAGGATCCCTACAGTGTGGAAACAGGCACTTCAGCCCAACAAGTCCACACCAACCCTCAGAGAATCCCACCCAGACCCATCCCCCTCTCACCCACTCAATCTAAGCCTCCCTGAACACTATGGGACAATTTAGCATGGCCAATCCACCCAACTTGCACATCTTCGGACTGTGGGAGGAAACTGGAGCACCTGTAGGAAACCCACGCAGACATGGGGAGAGTGTGCAAACTCCGCACAGACAGTCACCCGAGGGTGGGATTGACTCCAGGTCCCTGGCGCTGTGAGGCTGCAGTGCTAACCACTGAGCCACCGTGACACCCTTAATAGCCTTACCTGGTTCAGGTGTTCATGGAGATGTAGTGTTTGGTAGATTATTCAGCTTAATCTGGAAAACTATCAAAGGGTGATGAACAGCCTCAGGAGAGATGGTCAACAGAGTTCCCGAATCAAACCACAGCCTGTCAGGCTGTGCTCCTGGCCCAGGCCTCCTGCTCAACACCCAGTCTCTTGATTGTGTACAGGCCACAGGATCACAGCCCCTACCAAACTGACAAGCTGCCTACACTTGGTGGGTATCAGTCAGGTGGGCCAACCCTTTCCCAGCCCAACCAGAACTGAGATAATTGGGAATAGCTCCTTAAGTGCCCTGTAATCAGTCTTAAGAGTTCTGATTGGCCAAGAAGAGATTGAGTTTAGGAACTCCCAGCCCCAACCTAATTCTGTCTAAATCAAGGAACCATAGAATCCCTACAGTGTAGAAGCAGGCCATTCAACCCATTGAGTCCACATTGACCCTCCAAAGAGTATCCCAACCAGACCCACAATGCCCACCCTACCCCTTTAACCACACATTTCTCATGGCTAAGCCTTGTAGCTTGCACATCTCTGAACAATATGGGCAATTTAGCATGGCCAATCCGCCTAAGCTGCACATCCGTGGACCACAGGGAAACCTGTGTTCTGGGACACCACCCATCCCATCTCCATTAGGTTACTGTCCCACCTCGAGGTCCCTCCCCACAGTGAAGAGGAATTCACCTGTAATGTGGGCAGGATTCGAACCTGGAAACTGAGAAGCGACAGGGCCTGAGCCACAAACGTTGGTGAGGGAAATGAGGGGAGAGAAAACAAGCATTTTGTCTGAATTAACAGCAATTAAAAGGAGTCCTGAAAGATTGAGGCATTCACTCCTGGTGGTGGTGGTTAGTGGAGCGCATCGTCTTCAGCAAGAGGGGAGGTCGAAGACAGTGTACTGCTGTAGGACCTGGATGTCCTATGGAGCCAATCTCTGGCCATCATCATGCTGTCTGGCTTGCGGTGCATTTGCAACATTTTCTATCCATACCAATCTCTGGTTGGTCTCGTTCTCAAAAGCCCTCACTCTTTCTCCCTCAAGCCGTGCTGTGATATGTAAACTTCTCGTTTGATTGTGTAACACAAAGAAAATGTGTTGGATTTGGATCGGTCTGTAAGGCATCCACAGGATAGTCAATCATGATGGAGTGTATATCTGTTACAAAATTGGAGCGAAAACAAACTTCTGTTTATGAGAAGCTACACTTTTAAAAATGAAAATAAGAAGATACTTTGAGAATGTTGTGCATTGTAAATTGGGTCAGAGGTAGTTTGACAGTTTGCTACATATTGGGTATGATTTGTGAAATGTTTGGGGATGTGGACCATGATCTCCCTCCTGAACATGTGGAAGCGAAAATAAAACTAAGAACTGCAGATGCTGAAAATCTGAAACAAGAACAGAAATTGCTGGCGAAACTCAACAGGTCTGGCAGCACCTGTGGAGAGAGAAAACAGGGTCAGTTTTTCGAGTCCAGTGACCCTTCTTCAGAACCTGGGACAGTGTGGGTGTAGTTACATCTCAAAGCCTGCAGGGAATGCAGAGGCAGTTCACCACCCCCCCACCCCCTTTTCAAGGCAATAAGGGACAGGCAATAAAACCTGGCCTGACCAATGATTCACCATCTTCACAAATTTTCAAAAAAATCTTTAATCATACTAAGGACAGCTCAGTCAATAGTGAGTTACCTCTAGTTGGTTTCATCGATGAAGAAGTCGTGAAATTGCTGCTCCGTTCTCTTAAAGAAAAGATTGTTTAAAAAAAATCACTTTCCCATAATGAAGATGCAGTCATTTTATATTTTAGATTTGAGACAGTGATTTGTAAAAGGGCCAGTCAAACCGAATGATTGACGAATCACTGGTCTGAATCAGAAAATCATGCTTCTCTCCATTAGCTTGACCAAAGTTCAGATTGTAGCCAAGAAACACACTCTGCCTCTCTCATTAACAACAATTATTCGTTGTAACGCCATGGTATAATGTGTCTAAGGCACTTTGCGAATGCTATTAGGACAAATGGTACCATGCCACATGAGATGTCAGCAAATGAGAGCAGACGACTTGGTCAGAGAGGTAGGATTTAGTGCCTTAAAGGGGGTAATTTCAGAAGAAAGTTCCAGAATATTGGACTTGGGTAGCAGAAGACAGAGCTGCCGGTATGGAGTGATGACCATTGGGAATGCATGAGAGGCAAAACAGCAAGAGAAATCGCACAAAAAAGACTGACCTTTGACCTCATTCAAACTGCTCCTTGTGGCATGACACTCGGGGCCTGCAAGGGTTGCATTTCTTTTTCATTCATTCCTAGTGTATGAGCATTGCCGGTTAGGCCAACATTTGTTGCCCATTTCTGACTGCCCTGAGGACAGTCAGAAACAGAAAATAGAAACAGTAGATCACTCAGGCCTTTGAAGCTGCTCTGCCATTCACTTTGTGCATGATTGATCAGCCAACTCCTTATCCTGTTCCTGCCTTCTCCCCACACCCAATGATCCCTTTAGCTTTAAGAACTTATTCCTTGCTGAAAGCATTGAATAATCGGGCCTCAGCTGCTTTCTGTGGCTGAGAATACCACAGGCCCACCACTCTCTTGGAAAGAAATTTCTCTTCATCTTGGTCCTAAATGGTCCACCTCAAAGCCTTGGACTGTGACCCCTGGTTCTGGGCTCCCTGGTCATCAAGAACCTCCTTCCTGCATTTTTACCTTGTCTGTTCTTGTTCAGACCAATTACATTGCTGTGGGTCTAGAATCATATGTAGGTCAGACCAGGTGAGGATGGCGGATTTCCTTCCCTAAGGGACATTAATGATGCTAAGCATAAGTACACCAATACAGGAAAGAGTAACACCTCATTAGGCATTTAATGAAAATCAAATTACTTTTTTAATAACAGGTTCTTTATTGAATTCATATTTTATTATGTGCCATGGTGGGATTTGAGCCCACATCCCCAGGGTTCTTTGGGTAGGGACATTGGCTCTATACAATTGCCTAAGGAAGGGGAAGAAATGGAAACTGATGAAATGTTGACTTAATGGCGTTATCTGATTGCAGGTTGTTGTCAGAAGGAGAGCTAAAGAGGACAGGCGGAGAATCCAGTTTGAA
This sequence comes from Stegostoma tigrinum, assembly GCF_030684315.1. Lineage (NCBI taxonomy): Eukaryota > Metazoa > Chordata > Chondrichthyes > Orectolobiformes > Stegostomatidae > Stegostoma > Stegostoma tigrinum. The sequence continues at coordinate 8,725,792 of NC_081363.1, forward strand.
GTGATTGAGGTGATGTATATCAAACAGTAACAGCTTTTAGGACGCTGCTGCAGTGGGCCTCATTGAGATGCGTGTTTGGAATGAGTGACTGAAATGGCTAGTATTTATGCATGAGCATATCTTTCTCAAATTCCTGCCCATGGCTCTTGGCTGTATGTTGGTTTGGGTTTGGTTTGTTCCTACTTTTGATGCTTTCGTTATTTTAAGGCTTCTTGATTTGGGAAGTGACAGGTGAGTTTCTGGAAAACCATTTGCAATCTCTGATGGAGTGCCGCCTGTTCTGCTGCTAAATATGACCTCAAGAAATCTTGACCAGGACTTTGTTTTCCTTCAATATCTGCTGACTCCATTAAAAAAAACATAATGTTCCCGTCTTTGGGAAGACCTTGCTACACCTTCTGAAGTTTGCCATCCATGTCTGCTGTTAGTCCCTGTGCTCTCTCTGACCAACAGATCTTTTCTCAATTTCTATTTTATCAGTTCTACTCTGCTCATAGATCCTTGGTTGTCTTGCACCATCTACCAGACATTGGACTTTGCGTTCCTATTTTCTCACTGTCTGGACATGACTTTTTGCACTCTAGCTCTGAACCTCAAATGCAGTACAACATGTTCAATCCATAGGTGACCCCTTTAGGCTTCCCAATGTCAATGAAGCCTTTTATAATATGCCCCCTTTTCTCTTTAGCACCTTCTCGTTTGGGTGTTGGCCCAAGTGCGTTCCTTATTGATTGAAAGGCAGCATAAGTTGCCCTCCTAAGGACCCTCTCCTTGTAACCAGTTTGTTGTCTCCTGTGGCTTTTAGCTTTTTCAGTATCAGCATCAATATTCACTGGTTTACGAGTTTTTATAGGTGCACCATAGAAAGCATCCTATCTGGGCGTACCACAGTGTGATACAGTAACTGCTGTTCCCAAGACAGCAAGAAACTACAGAGAATACTACACTGTCCAGCCCATCATGCAAACCAGCCTCCCATCCATTGACTCACCTACTCTTCCTGCTGCCTCAGGAAAGCAACCCACATCATCAAAGGCCCGTCCCACCCCGGTCATCCTCTCTTGCACCCCCTTCCATCGGGCTAAAGACATAAAAATTTGTTTATACGTATTTACAGACTTAAGAGCAGCTTCTTCCCTGTTGTTAGCAGAATTTTGACTTTTAAATGTTAATGTTGATCTCTCTCTCTGTACCTTCTCAACAGCTGTAACACTACCCCACACTCTGTTACCCTGATGCACTCAGAGTACAATCTGCCTGTGAGGCATGTACAACAACACTTCTCACTGTACCTCAGTACAAGTGACAGTGATAAATCAAAGCAAATCACAGCTCCTGACCCTGAGCAAGGGACCCTAGCTTGGATCCACTGAGACTGCCCTTCTTTAATGCCTTTAGAGGGAGAGAGGTGGGCACCATAGCAGATACAGGGCTTTATTTCCCTCCTCCGCCAGCTCCATTCCTCTCTCCCTACCCCTCTCTCACTTTTGATGGCTTGCTTTGCCATAATGGGCTTTGCTTGTAAATATTGTATTCACTACATGGATGATTATTGATGGCAGTTAAAAGAGAAAAACAAATTACGGTGATTTTAATGGTGGGAAACTCACTCAGTTGTGTGCAGTAGCAAAAACAAACTTAAGGAAATGTATTCAAACATCTGTTTTTAAAATTTCGAGCAAAACTCTCCACATATTTTCTTTTGGGTGTTTGCTTGGGTCAGTGCCTTGGAAATGAATCTTTCATTCCTTGAGATTCAGGGACAGTTCTGGAGGGTTGGCAGTCCTACAGACAGACCAAGGGTCAAGGCTGACACCTTGTCTGTACAACACTGCGACTCAACTGGATAAACTGGTCAAACTGTCACTTTTGCTCTAGTCCTGTAATGTTCTTATGGAGTTTTCCCTGTTGGTTTACGCAGGGACAAGAAATGGATGACCGTCACCTTGCTCAGTGGATGGGCTTAACGCGTTAAAATGATCAAGAAGCTTTGTGCATCCCGTGTCTCCTATTTGTTGCACACAAAGAGATTTTGCAAATGAGCCTCGTGTTTATAATTTGTCCTGCACAGTGCCATTAGTAAACCCAGCTGATGAGTTTGAAGATTGCCTGATTCAACATTGAAGAGTTCTAAAGGAGGAAAGTTGCAGATGGTAATAACAGGGAATTTCCAGCCACTGGGCAGGACTGACACTCCAATACGTTGCTGGGACAGATATTAAAGTGAAGCACAGTCTGTGACTCCAGGCTGGCATTGGGAGATGCCATGGCACTATTGTAAGAGCATTACATTTGGTTCTGAGGTTAACAAACGTTTCTGTGACAACAGCATGAGACAGCAAACTGTTTATGGCCCTTTAGCTTTTCTTGGCGGGGGCGGGGGGGTGGTCTGGATTCAATTTGGTAATGGCACAGAAGTGATCAGTAATAAATGAATCACTTGTCCCTGGTTTGCAGAGTGGAAAATTATATAAAAGATGATTTATCTCTATCACCCTTTCACACTTCCCCTGAAGATGATTGCCACTGTATTTCCCACTATCTGCTAAAGCCTGTGAATCTTCTCACAACGGCTCCTAGTTGCTGCAATGCTGTTACTGGAGGAACATCAGAAACTTTGCACAAATGTGGATTCCTTGGCAGAACATGAAACGCTCCAAGAAAACTGGCAGCCGAGACACTTTAGTGAGCAATGTGACATTCTCTTGTTCAAAAATTACTTTTAACTGCACAGCACTGGTAAAGTATTGAAATTCCCAGCTTGTGAAATAAAAACACTTCTACTGTATGAAGGTCAAAAGTACAATTGCAGAAGCTTGATTGTGCAGATTATGTGGAATTTCACAGGAAGCAAATGGACTGTGAAAACTGCATGTGTACTGAGATGGTAATAAGGCTATTTAAATACAGTAATAATGTTCCAATGATTCCAGCTGCTCATGAAATACACCTCTTGTATGGAAGACAGCAGGTAAAGTCAACCTGACAAATGACACCAAAGAACCTTTGCAGATTACAGTATGGAAACAGGCCCTTTGGCTCAACTTGCCTATGCTATCCAGTCCGCATTCCTCCATAACTGTCCCATTCATGTAGCTATCTTAATGTTTGTTAAATGACAAAATTGTACTCACTTCCACCACTATCTCTGGTCGCCTGTCCCAGATATTTTTGAGCTGCAGTTTCATCCTAATCTTCCTTTCACAGAAGACTGCAGAGAAATTGTGCTTTGTTGTTTTAAGTTGGTCATAACTAATTAATGGCCATGGCTCAGTTGCTCAGCGCTCTTGACTCTGAGCCCCAAGATCTTGGGCTCAAGGCCCAATTCATATCCTGAATGCAATAAGAAAAATTCAGGCAGACACTGAAGGAGCGCTGCACTGTCGGACAGTACCATCCATTGGACAAGATAATAAGCTGAGATCTCGTCCTGCCTTTTCGGGTGGATGTTAAAGATTCTGGGGCACTTTTTTGAACAGCAGGGTGCTCTGATCAATACTCCCCATGAATCAACGTCACAAATAATCTCTTGGCTGTTTTGAGAGTCTGTTGTGCATTAAGTGATTTGCGATTCCCGCAATGAGTATACTTCACAGAATTCCTACCGTGCAAAAAGAGGTCATTCTGCCCATTACATCTTCAACAACCCTCTGAAGAGCATTCCACCCAGAGCCACCCCATCCCTGTAATCCCACATTCACCATCGCAGCTAATTCACACAGTTTGCACATTCCTGGACACGATAACCCAATTTAGCATGTTGCACCCACACATCTTTGGCCTGTGGGAGGAAACCCACGCAGACACGAGGAGAACATGTAAACTCCACACAGACAGTCACCCAAGGCTGGAATTGAACCTGGGTCTCCACCGCTGAGGCAGCAATGATAACCACTGTGCTGCCCTTAACTGGTGTAATTGTCCATCAAATCTTTTGGGATGCAAGAGGTGCTAAATAAATACAAATTTTTTTTACCTTCAGAAGCTCTTGGCATTGTTATATATAGTTTAGAAGCTGTCAGGAAGGTTAGTACCTTCTCCCCAGGTTACTGCCTCGCAAAGTCTTTCGACTCTGAACTGCATTGAGCACAACAGGGAATGCTAAGAACCGGTAACAAGCTAGAGGCTGTCACGCTGCCCTTTTATGTCTCTATTTTTCCGCGATGAGAATAGATTGAAGAAGGGACTGTTCTCTTTGGGGAGGAGGAGGAGGAGGCCACCAAGAGGAGATTTGACAGGTTTTCAAAATCATGAGCAGCCTGGTCAGACTAGATGGGATGAAGCTGAACCTGCTCGTAAAAAGAACAAAACAAGAGGTCATGGACTTAAAGGGCAAAAGGAGAGAGGGCGATGTGAGGAAAATCTTATTCACACAGCCAGTAGTCGGGTATGGAATTCACTGCCTGGAAATGTGATGGAGGCAGATTCAACTGACACATTAGATGATAAATCAGATAGAAATGGTGTACAGGTATAGGAGAGAAAATGCAGGACACTGGCGATAGGTAAAAATGCTTGTTTGAACAGCAAATTCAGTCACGATGGGAGAATGGCCTCTTTCCGTGCCATACCCATTGTGTGGTTCTTTCCATAAACCTGACAGAAGCGGAACCACTTCAGCAATTTAGCCCATGGGAAAACTAGTACAAATGCAGCATGGTAAGAGGGGCACTCGCTTTAGAAAAGGGATCGTCGGAGGCTTCTCTGGACTAGATTGAAAAGCTCTGTGCCCCTAGCTGCGAAATCATCCCTTCAACCATACATGCCAAGCATTCTGCCACCAGTCACTGTGGAAAATCCCTAACGTCTCTCCACTTTCTCTCCTTACATTGTGCCCTCGTTGTCTCTTGCTTCGAGATCCATTTTCTCCTCACCCAAGTTTTGCAAAGCTCCTTGGGATCTTTTAGTTCTGCACCAACGGAGCCACACAAAATAAGAGAATGTTGCAGTTGTGTGGGTTAACATTACACGGACAAAATGTTAGCAATGGGAAACCATAGTGAAAGATTAACAGACGCCAATTAGCACCTGTTTGGCTGATGATCAGCATCGCCTGCTTTCAAATCTCATGTCAAAAGCAGCTACAGTGACACACTTAATTAACGCTCACACAGGATGCAAAGCAGGAAGTAAATGGCTTCAGGTTAAGAATGTGCAATTTTGCAGTTAATGGTTTAACAAAAGAAGGTCTTCAGAATTTATGAGCAGATTTAGTGACTTATTCCAGCAAATCGTCACTGAATTGTAAACACATTCTATTTTTAAATAAGCAGCTTTAGTCTGATGGTTGGCTTGAAATGTTGCTATTTTGCAGAACTCATTTCGTAGAATCACACCGCTCAGAAAGTGGCTGTTTGGCCCATCGTATCCATACCAGCTCTTTGAAACAGCTGTCCAATTATCCTGCCTCTTCCCCTTGGCCCGATTCCATTTCAAGAATTTCTCTATTACCCTTTTTGAAAGTTCTACTTAATCTCCTTCCACTGCCCTTTCAGCGGGCACATTCCACATTGTAATTCACCATTGTAAAATCAACTAGGATTTTTTAAGCCATTAATAATTTTAAATCTGCCCACCTTCCAATTAGCGATTATCTTTCCCACTGTTTACCCTATCAAAATTGCAGCTGATTTTGAACAACTCCATAAATCTTGTCTGAAGTTTCTCTAATGGTACCTGAAATAATTGAGTCCTTGTTACCTTTTCAGTAAATCTGAAAAGGGTTATGAAGTGAATTTAATCGGAGCAGAGATTGTTGGACCAAGCTGACTTTCTACAATGCACAGCCTTCTTGATGTTTCAGTTATTCATTACAGGGCTTCATTATAGGTTTAACGTATGATGAGCTGCTGAGGATCCTGGGATTGTACTCATTAGAGTTTAGAAGGTTGAGGGGAGATCTAATAGAAACTTACAAAATAACGTGTGGCTTAGAAAGGGTGGACGCTGGGAAGTTTTTTCCGTTAGGCAGGGAGACTAAGACCCATGGGCACAGCTTTAGAATTAGAGGGGGTAAATTTAAAATTGAAATGAGACGACATTTCTTCAGCCAGAAAGTGGTGGGCCTGTGGAATTCATTGCCACGGAGTGCAGTGGAGGCCAGGACGTTGGATGCCCTCAAGGCAGGGATCGATAAATTCTTGATCTCACAAAGAACCAAGGGCTACGGGGAGAGTGCAGGGAAGTGGAGTTGAAACGTCCATCAGCCATGATTGAATGGCAGAGTGGACTTGATGGGCCGAATAGCCTTACTTCCACTCCTATGTCTTATGGCACAGATTCTTTAAGCTGTGTCTTTACTACAGCCATAACAGAGCGAATACAACAGCTAAACCTCACTGATAATATATGGAAAAGCTCTTTTCCTTCAAACTTCATATTGACCATCTTGACTGAGGTTACAATAACAGGAGAATGATAGGTCACGTTCTGTTTCTGATACAGCAGAAAAGTAAATACATCTCCTCTGTCACGCTTTTGCAGATGTTGGAAGGATTTCTGGGGTTGGTTACGAATCCATTGAACTACATTGTAAATACTCCTTCCACGGCCAACAGGTCCTAATAATATATTAATGATTTGATCTTGGTGTTCAGGGGACAATGTCAAAGTTGCTTCAATGACACTAAACTTGGAATAGTAAGCCGTGAGGAGGATAGGATGGAATGCCAAAAGGATACTGAGAAGTTGGTGGAGTGGGCAGATAGGTGACAGATGAGATCCAAAGCAAAGAAGTGCAAGGTGATGCACTGTGATCAGAAGAACAAAGAATAAAGAAAATTACAGCACAGGAACAGGCCCTTTGGCCCTCCAAGCCTGTGCCGATCCAGATCCTCTATCTAACCTGTTGCCTACTTTCCAAGGATCTGTATCCTTCTGCTCCCTGCCCATTCATGTATCTGTCTGGATACATCTTAAATGATGCTATCGTGCCCACCTCTACCACCTCTGCTGGCAACACGTTCCAGGCACCCACCACCCTCTGCGTAAAGAACTTTCCATGCATATCTCCCTTAAACTTTTCCCCTCTCACCTTGAAATCATGACCCCTAGTAATTGAGTCCCCCACTCTGGGTAAAGCTATTCATACCGCTCATGATTCTGTAGACCTCAATCAGGTTCCCCCCTCAACCTCCGCTTTTCTAATGTAATAATAATCTACTCAACCTCTCTTCATTGAAAGACAATAAAAAAGGGCACAATTCTAAAGGGAGTTAGATCACTGTTGGAGCATTGTCCACAGTTGTGGGTACCTCATTGTAGGAAGGATGTGAACGCATTCAAGAGCGAGCACAGAAGTGATTTACATGAATGCTTCCAAGGATGAGAAATGTCAGTCATGAAGATTGAAGAAGTTGGGACTGTCCTCCCTGCAGAGTCAAAAGGTGAGAGGAGATTTTTCGGAATCGTGAGCGGGTTGGACAGAATAGATGGGGAGAAATTGCTCCTGCTTTCAAATAAAAAAGAATGAGGGGGCATAAATTTAAAGAGATATACAAACAAAGAGAAATCTTCACACAGCAAATAGTCTAGAATGCACTGCATGGAACCGTGGCAGAGGCAGGTTCATTTGAAGCATTCAAGAGGGGCACTGGATGATTATTTGGATAGAGATGATGTGCAGGGTATGTGGGGAAAAGGCAAGAGATTGACATGATTGGGTGTGGGCATGATGGGCTGAATGGCTCCTTCTTGTGCCATAATAATTATGTGCAGTCCGAATGTGGGACTTGAACCTGGAGCTCCTGGCATTACCATAATTTTACCATACCTTTTATTCTTATACTGATTTAAAGCAGATTCTACTGAGGACCTGCATAGAGTGGGAGCTGGTGAAGGCAGCACTATATTTAACATTGGACAGCTGATAGACAAGTACTCATTGCACCTGCTTGGACATGAATCTCAGAGTGGCGAGCAGAAAGGACAATTTGCTGCCAAGAGGAAGGGATTTAAGGGAGTTGTGCATTTTGAGTAAATTCAGCCCATATTTTTATAAATATCAGCACCTTAGAAGTTAACAGGAAGCACCACTGGTCATATCAAAACGCATACAGGCAACACTTTATTCACTAAGATAGGATTTATAGGTTTACGTTCTTACCAATCTAGGAGCACATAAGCCTTGCAAAAAAAAAACATAAAACCTCCAATCTCAAACCCCCACATCTGGAAAGTCTCCAAGAACTTCACAGCAAAAGGAAGGGGAAGGAAAGTTGGTTGATGCAAGGAATCGGATGAAAGGTTAAAGGTACAATCCTTCAGGTGTGCCCTCTTGCTTTTTGTACAAGACATTTTCTTTTGACTTCTTGAAGTCTTCATTGGTAACCTTCATCCTTCGCTCACGCAGGGCCATCAAACCAGCTTCTGTACAGATAGCCTGCAACAGAAATAAGACAACGTATTCAACTTCACCATTAGCCACTACATAAACTCCAACTCTTGATTCATCAACAAAAACAACTAGCAGTGAAATTTCTAATGACAGTTAGCAGCTAAACAATGTATATTCAGATCAGGAGCTTGGATGGCGAGAGCTCATCACGTTGCAAAGTGCTAAGGTGCAAACAATGTTTTCAGTGACTTCCAGCAGCCATTATACACACAGCAAGATCCCATATACAGCAATACATTGACTGCGCAGTCAGTCACTCTGGTCCCGGTGAAGTTGGTCAAAGGTGGAATACTATTCAGGAGAATTCAGACGACGCCCAACATTCTGAACAGTGTTGTGGGATTTTTAAACATTGTGGAAAGGCAAACAACACTTTGGCTTTTAACATCCCACCTGACATAACATCTCGACATGCTACACTCCTTCAAAGGAGCCTGGATTTAGCTGCTCAAGTGTTGAGGGTGTGGGTTTAATCTTTAGCTTTAAAGAGGCAAAGATACTGTCAATGGAATTGAATTGGCACCCAGAATGGAAAGGAGCCCCAAGCACCCACTTGCTATAGCAATGCAGTGGCCTCTGCTGGGAAGGATAGGCTTTCACAACAGGAAGTGAGACGAATTGTGATAAATAGCTTGTTAATGTTCATGAGCCAGGCTCTCACTTTGGAGAAATACCAGTTGCTTTTGGGGTAGCGTGGGGCAAGAGGTGGGAAAAAAAGAATAATATTCACCGATTAGTAATCTGGATAGCCAGGCTAATGCTTTGGGGATAGGCTGCTAGCGGAACTAAAATTCAAATCTGGAATTGAAAACTAGTTTAGTAATGGTGACCACACAGCTGTCATTAACTGTCAGAAACAACCACGTTACAGAACAAACTCGGTCATACTTACCCAATGTAGGTCTGACCTTTATTTAACTCCAGTCCCACAGTAACACAGTTGACTCTTACCTGCTTTTTCAAATTGTGAGCAAAGCTGCTCAGTTCAAACCCAATTAGGATGAGGCATAAAATGCTGGCAAAACCCACATCACAAAAACCATAAAGGAATGAGCACAGCACAAGAGCGACAGACAGGTGACTGCATAAGAACAAGGGTTTGAACAGTTTGGGCCCCCGAGTCTGTCTCACTATCGAACAGTAGGTAAATTCAATTCTTATATGCAATTTCCAGATTCCTGGATTCCCTTACTGTCTGGAAATCTTTAAACATTGTTGTAAACATAATCATCGACTGAGCATGGGCACTTCCCTGGGGAAGAGAATTCCAAAGGGTCATGTTCCTCTGTTTCACGCTGGAGAAAAAAGATACTCTTTTCCAAATGGTCAAAGTCTAATCCTGAAACTGTGACCGAATGGATGGAGGCAGGGGTGACGTGGGGGTGTGGCGTCCACAAAAGTGTTGGGGAGGGTGGGGGAGAACTGTATGGGTACATGTGTACAGGTGTGGGGTGCGTGCACGCATGGGGTGGAGACTTTGGGGAGGGTTCATTGGCAGTGATTGTGGTATTAGGAGCTAAAATCAGCCTCCCTGCATCTGCCTTAAGATCTTTGAAGAATCTTTAAATAAAAATCACTTCTCATTCTGCTAAACCCCAAAGAATATCAGTCTATTCGACTTAATTCTTCCCCCATCCAGCATAAAAAGGTGAGGAGAAAGAGGGGGCAAAAGAGAAACTCACCTTAATATCTGCCCCAGACAGATCGTCTTTAGCCAGTATCAACTCATCCAGGCTCACATCTTGTGCTACTGTCATCCTGCTGGTGTGGATCTGGAAGATGCGTCTCTTGGTCTTTTCATCCGGAAGAGGAAATTCAATCTTACGATCAATCCTCCCTGGAATAGTAGAAAATCAAAGAAAAAGACTTGCAGCATGTTGTCACAGTGGCAAATGTGCTCCACACCATTTATTTTTCATACCCAGAGGGGTTACAGAATTCTCACAGTAATGCCACTAGACAAGTAATCCAGAAGTGTGCACTCATGTTTTGGTTCAAATCCCACCACAGCAGTTGAGAAATGCAAATTTGCTTCATTAAATAAGTCTGGAATTAATAAGTCAGTAACAGTGACGACAAAGCGAGTGTAAAAAAACCCAGCAGATCCTGGAGGGAAGGAAATCTGTTGACTTTACCCATTCCGGCCTGTGAAAGCTTCCAGGCCCATAGCAACATGGCTGACTCCTAACTTGCCAAACCCTGCAACTATGACAACTGATGATAATGGTTTACGTAAATAGCTTCATCATCTGGAACTGCAGTGGCTAATTACCAGCTTCAAAAGGGCAATAAAAACTGACTTATGACACCCACATGCTGAGAACTTTTGTCGAATGCAATCAATGCTCATTGATAGGATTTGATCAGGTTGCTTACTGCTGATGTCAGCTAACAGAAGACCTTTGGCTTCTCCATGAACTACAAACTGACTGCAGATTAGTTCAAAGTCTGACTGAAAGACAGCACGTCTGACAATGCAGCAGTCCCCCAATAATGCAGGCAGTGTGTTAAAACCCCAGTACGGGATTCAAACTTTTCAGTGTACTTAGTGACTTTGTGTGTCACTTTACCAGCAGTTAAATGTCAGGATAATGTGCCCAGGTGTAAAAGTGATATTCCCTGAGTGTGAGAGACAATCACCAGAGCTGACTCCCACTGCTACAAGCCTGTTTCAATGTGCACAACTTAATTAATTAGCCAGTCCTTTGCACATTGGATCAGAAAATATCAGAAATGAATTAAACACCCATAAGGCACTGACAGAAATAAAGAGCATGCTACCGAGGGTTCTCAACTGAGAGGATTGACCTGCGTCCTCCACATCTGATTTCTCAGATCTTCCTTTCCTATCCAAAAGAGTTTAACAATTAGTCCAGATCTAGCTATATTTGCAGCACCTAACTAATTAAACAGCAACTTCTATTGACTAAAACACATAACGCTGAAGAAACTCTAAATGTGGTAACACCTGCAGAGAGAGAAACAAGAATTAAAATTGAATCCAGTGTGACTCTTCTTCAGGGACTCTCGTGACTGACCATCCTTGAGCTCACCTGGCCTAATGAGAGCTGGGTCCAGTGTTTCTATCCTGTTTGTGGCCATGATAACTTTCACATCTCCCCGGGAGTCAAACCCATCCAACTGGTTCAGAAGCTCCAGCATCGTACGCTGGATTTCCCGCTCCCCACCGGAATTGGAGTCATACCTGAGAGCGAAACATGATTCAATGATCAGAACAACGATAGCCCAGCAGCAAGCAGAGCACTGATAGGAAAGACAGAGGATTCTCACCAAGTATCTGCTGGCTGGAGATCCCCGAACAGGAAACCAGCCAGGATCAGTGGAATGGCTGCACCGAGAGGATCCTAGGTTTAAGGCTCAATCTGTGCTCAAGACTGACCGACACAGCAAAGCACCGAGGATGTGACATTATTTATAAAGTGCAGAGCTTGGGAGGGACAGGAAGCTTTGAACCCAAGACTGTCATTGCATCACATGCCTGCATGGGCGGTAGCAGCCAAATGAGGAACCTAGATCCCCCTTTCTCATCCCAAAATCTTTATTATTAGGTTTTGCCCATAACTGATCAAATCAGTCTCTCCGTTCTAGCAGCTAAAGCCAGCTTTCCAGTGAGTCACGAGCCTCCTGCCAATAGCTCCTGGGTAAATGACTAGTTTCCAGTGCCAAACTTACAGCCTTGGTTTTCTAAGTAGCACTCTCCCCTCAGCCAGAAAACAATGGGCTCAAGGCCCACTCCAAAGATGCCAGAACAAACTGCAGTCGAGTGGCACATCAGTCAGGGGAAGTATTAAGCTGGCACACAGTCTCAGGTGGATATGAGATCCCTTTTAGGGGCTGAGCCCGAAGTTCTGCCAGGTGTCCCCTTCAATGTAGCCGCAACTAACATCAATGAATTATCTGGTCATTATCACAGCGCTGTTTTGTGGGATCTTCCTGTGTACAAGTTGCTTGTAATATTTCCCAAAAGTCACAAACATCCTTGACTTTGCCCGTATAAAATACGCTGAATTCCAGAAACCCGCTTTAACCCACATGCTCCCCAAACTGAAACGGCCTTCTCAATGCAGCGTACCGCTTTGTGCCAATGGCATCGATTTCATCAATGAACACAATGGATGGAGCATGTTCTTCTGCAACCCGGAACAGTTCACGTACAAGTTTCGGCCCATCTCCCAGGTACTTCTGGATGAGCTCCGAGCCGACCACTCGCAGGAAGGTGGCCGAGGTTTGGTTCGCTACAGCCTTGGCTAATAAAGTTTTACCTGGATGTCGATACATAGAAAGCACAAGTCAATTAGTTGGGACCTTTCATGGAAGTTGGTGCACCTGCTCAGCAACGGCAATACTTAAATCCACAAGGTGCAAACGAAATTAAATATAAGAAACATTTAACATGCTGAATGCAACAACTTTATCCCCAAGGATTGGGACTGGATTTCTATAGACAGCCTGCATGGACAGGGTGGACCAAACGGCTGTCTCCTGGGTCACAATGACTCTCTGGTTCTATGAGGTGCAAGTGATCCCAGGACTGATACTGAAAGGCAAATGCACCCATCCATTTGGGGAACCCCTTTCATAAAAGAACTTTAGTTGATTTACAGGAAGGAGACATTGATGTTTAGGCAACGTATATTCTTCAAGTGTTATATATTTGGAACAACACTGCTCCAGTGACCACAGCACTATCTGGATAGAAGCTAAACTGCTGCAATAAATGCAATGTGGTCACTGTGCTGCATAGATTTATACCGAGCACTTATGCTGAAGGTGAAAACTGAGTATGAAATGGCTCGCACAATCTCAGCATTATCCACAAGGCGTACTGCCATCAGCAACTGCGGGAGTGAAAGTGCATTGTAAGCCCTTGACTCAGATAGCAATCAAAGCACAAGTTACATCTTTATTTTAGCAACATTTTACCTTGTTGGCAATGAAATGATGGACAGGAATTTTTTTTTTTAAGAAAAACCAACAATAAATTAACACTGACAATTTAAAGGATGAAGTTTACCTGTGCCGGGAGCTCCATACAGAATAACTCCTTTAGGAGGCTTAATTCCCATCTCTTCATAATATTCGGGATGGGTTAGTGGAAGTTCTACAGATTCCTACAAAAGTTAAAGCACATTTCTTTTGTCTAGAATGAATCACTATCTCTCTCACACACACACACACACACACACACACACACACACACACAGAGCTATATTTATATTACAACCTTACAACTACACCCACCTCGTCTACAAATTTTACTCCCCAGTTGCTACATGTGTCAACTTATGCTTCACTAGAAATTCCTAAGGTGTAATTTGCAATAAAAACTTCCTATGTAAACAGTGCAATCATACTTCATTGCCAGTGACAGCTCTGCAACACCTCATATTTCCGAGCTCTTCAGCCTGCAACATAATTAATCTGTTCCAACTAAACCCACTTCCCAAATAGTCAGAATTACTCAAAAGATGACGAATAATAAAAATAGAGGAGCACCGTATAAAATTAGGGACAGAATTCGATGATTTTAAAAAGAAAGGGAGTGGAATTAGGAAACATCAACAGCACTACACTGGGGCTTGTCTCCCAAGTGCAATAACCCAACTTGAGAGATAAATCAGCAAGGTATCTAGCACTTAATTTCCAAAGCATCACGTTTACACCTTATCGCAGGTTCCCCATCATACAAACAAAATAAAGAACTGTGGATTCTGGAGGTGAAGGGCCACGAGACTCAAAGTGTTAACTGTTTTCTCTCCAAAGTTGCCGCCAGAACTGTTCAGTTTCTAGAGCAATTTCTGTTTCTGTTTGTTCCCAATTTTTAACCTGTTAATAACCTGGGCTGGTAACCATCCCACTGTCATAAAAGCATCATATTCAATCCACCCCAGGCACTGTCACTGGGAGCTGTATTCACCCCCAATCCTAATCATTATTGAAATCACTGGGACTTTCAAGAATTCTCTTCATTACCTCAAAGTACCAATCATCCAACCACATTAAAACGAAAGTGTGGGCTGCAGGGATCACTGAACTTTGAATATTATTTCATGATATTTAACAAAAGCGGCTCTCACCTTGATTTCCTGGATCTGACTATCTAAGCCACCGATATCAGCATACGTCTCCTGTGGAGCCTTCTCCACTTTCATAACAGTCACCAGTGGATCTGTGTCATCTGTCAGAACACCAATCACTGCATGCACCTAAGGAACAGGAACGAAAGAATAACTCAGAGATAGTAAGAACTGCCGATGCTGGAGTCAGAGAGAACACGGCGAGGAGCTGGAGGAACACAGCAGGCCGGGCAGCATCAGAGGAGCAGGAAAGCTGATGTTTCAGGGGAAGAACAACTGTCAGTTTAGCTTACTCACTACCTTAAATGCTTTAGGAATATCAGGGGTTTGATTTGTTTATTCATGGGACGTGCGCACTGCTAGCTGAGCAGAGCCGGACAGTACAGAAGCATTAAAACTCCAGTCAAAATAAAACAGGAAAATCTAATGAGGGAAGGAAAAAATTAGCACTAGTCACAACAGTGACATCATTTAATCATGCAGAACCAAGTCAGATAAGAACCCACAATGCCTGCTGAATGTTTAATCCTTGTGGCTGCTGCTTCTCTTCAAAATTTCCCTCTTCTTCCTCCTAACCTTCAAATGATTTTCCCTACATCCATTTAAAATGAAAAACTGCATCCTTTCACATTCTCAGGCTGTGGCTAATGTGCTCCCATGAGGAACTTGAACAGTTTAATCAACTTTACTAGCACCTTTCACCCCAACTTGAAATTCAGCTGGACCATCTCCGACACCTCCCTCCCCTTCCTGGATCTCTCCGTTTCCATCTCTGATAACCATCTCAGCACCGACATCTATTTCAAACCCACCGACTCCCACTGCTACCTTGACTACACCTCCTCTTACCCACCCTCCTGCAAGAATGAGACTCCTTACTCCCAATACCTCCACCACATCTGCTCCCAAGATAGAGCATTCCACTCACGTTCATCCCAGAAGTCCTCCTGCTTCAAGGACTGCAGCATCTCCCCTGCAGTGTCTCATAATGCCCTTAACCTCAAATCTTGCATTTCCTGCACCTCTGCCCCCAACAATAATAAAAGCTGAGTCCCCCTGGTCCTCACATACCATCCCACTAATCTTCACATCCAGCAAGCATATCATTCTCCATCACCTGACCCCATCCCAGAGATATTTCCCTCCCCACCCCTTTTGTAGGGACTGCTCACTCTGCAACTCCCTCATTTGCTCCATATGCACACCAGAGAAGGTGCTACACCTGCCCCCACACCTCCCCTCTCACCTCCATCCAAGGCCCCAAACAATCTTTCCAGATCTGGCAGGGATTCACCTGTATGTCCTCCAACCTGTCTACTATATCCGCTGTTCCCGATGAGGCCTGTTCTACATTGGTGAGAACAAACAGACTCAGTGACTCATTTGCAGAGCATCTGCACACTGCACGCTATAATGAACAACACCTTCCTGTTGCCAAACATTTTAACTCTCCCTCCCACTTCCTGGGTGACATTTCCTTCCTGGGCTCCCCCAGTGCCACAATGGCGTCACCCACAAACTGGAGGAACAATACCTCATATCCCACCTCGGGGGCTTACAGCCTGATGGCCGGAACATAGAGTTCACAAGTTTTAAAATCTCCCATCCCTAGCCTCATCCTATATCCAACCCACCCTCTCAACCCCGCTTCCTTGACCTGACACAACCTGTTCATCTTCTTAACAACCAAAAGAACTACAGATGCTGTAAATTAGGAACAAAAACAGAACTTGTAGGAAAAGCTCAGCAGGTCTGGCAGCATCTGTGAAGAAAAAAAAGTGTTTCGGGTCTGGTGACCCTTCCTCAGAAATGACCCAAAACGTTAACTCAGATTTCTCTTCACAGATGCTGCCAGACCTCCTGAGCTTTTCCAGCAATTTCTGTTTTTGTTCCTGTCCAATTTCTTCCACACCTATTCGCCCCACCCTTTCCACTGATCAATCTCTACTACGCCATACCTATATCCCCTATCACCATCCCACATACCATCCCCCAGCCCCACCCCTCCTATTTATTTCCGAGCTCCCTTCCCCAGTCCTGACGTAAACCTGAAACATTGACTTTCCTGGTCCTCTGATGCTGCCAGACCTGCGTGTTCCTCCAGCTTCACACTGTATTGACACTGAAGAAATGGTATTCAATGTTCAGCTCAATTCGCCCTAGAGGCATTCAGTACCATCCACGCAGCGTATGTTCAGAGTCATATTAAGACAAGACCGGGTATTGCTCTTTGGACTTCAGTGGAACTGCTCACTCTTGTTCTTCCCAGCTTGGAGTCACCATCACTTGCTTTCTGTCCCATTCTTTTCTCCTTTGTTTCAGTCCTGAGCTCGGATGTGGGTCTTAGTTAGTCAGTTTACAGTCAGACTCGAGAATTTATTTCAGATCCCAAACTAATGCACTGGCTTCACTTCTCACTGTGGCAGTTGATGAGAAGCGAATTCAGTAAGAATCTGATATTAAAAATCCGCTTATCAAAAGTTAATCTGAGTAATAAAACCATCAGCAGTTATAAAAATCTGTTTGACTCACTAATGCCCTTTAGAGAAGGAAATGTGCTGGCCTTACCTGGTCTGGCCTATGTGTGATTCTCGACCCGCAGTGATGCAGCTGATTTTTAACTGACCACTGAAATCATAGGATCCCTACAGAGTGGAAGCAGGCCATTCAGCCCATTGAGCCTAAACTGACCCTCTAACAAGTATCCCTACCAGACCCACCCTGAATTCCCACGGCCACCCAGCTAGTCTGCACATCTTTGGACTGTGGTAGGAAACCGGTGCAAACTCTACACAGACCGTCACCAAGGGTGGGTTCAAGAGCCAGGGACCGGGCACTATGAGGCAGTAGTGTGAACCACTGAGCCAGTCTATACAGCCTGGAAGTGACCCACAAGGGAATAAAGAAAACAAATTTCAAACTATAGTAGACCACAAACTGATCAATTCCAGCTTTACTACCCTCTATCATTTTATTGACCATTAAATTAATCACGTAAATATGCAGGAAGCGAATACTCAGCTTTCAAAGTGAAAGGTGAGACACATCTGAGGGTCGTACCCCTCCTTTACCTTATGGTTGAGTAGGACAGAGCAGCCAGGCTCAAGCAGGTCTTTATCCACAAACGATAAGATGCTGACGTAATGCTCAGAGCCCACAGAGGTCGACACAATGGCGTGGTTATCGTCTATGATTTCCTCCAGCGTGCCCACAGACATCGGGGTCCCTCTCAGGTCATCCACTTTAGACCTTTCCTCCTGTTTACAGAGAAAGTCAACACTTCTGTTATCACATCCAGTACTGCAACGCGAGTGTTGCTGGTGATAGGTTGTCTTTTTAAATTATCTGTGGTAGTTTGGTTTAACGGAGTGGCTCACTGGGGCCTTTCAGAGGGAAGAAATTGGGCAAAGCAGATTGAAATGAAACTGGAGCCACTTACAGGTCAGACCAGATAGGGAGTGGCGTTATCCAGTACCAAAAGATAGTCAGGCTTCTAGGAGGTTATTGCAACAAACCCATAGCTTCACATCCACTTTCACCAGTAACAACTTTTTAAACTGTATTATCAAGCAAAGAGGTTTAGTCTGCAGAATGCAGGCAGGTTCTAGGAACCAGTTTCTCCAGCATCAGCAGTTCCTACTATCTCTGCGACAATTTTAACCCCGCTGCGAAACCTCTTCTAAGGATGCCTTCCTGAAAGAAGCTACCCTCCTCCCTCCAAAAAAAAAACCTCAGTTCATCCCTCTCCCACTGCAACCCTCTTGTCCTCCCCCTGTCTCCCTATTTATTTCAAAATCTGCTTCCCCTCCCCCATTTCTGAAGAAGGGTCCCGAGCTGAAACGTCAAGCTTTCCTGCTCAGCCCACTGTGTTCATCCAGGTTCACACCGTGTTACCCCACATACCAGGACAACTAAGTTGACCCAAAATGTCAACTCTGCTCTCTCTCCACAGATGCTGGCAGATCTGCTGAGTTTCTCCAGCAATTTCGGTTTTTGTGCCACTCACGCATTTCACAGGACCTAGTACTTAACGGGAAGCAGAAGCGCCCACCTGAATCAGTGGGGAGGTTAGAGCACGTTCAGTGCACGGAGCTCACTGCTCTAGGAAGGAGAGCTGCTCTCA
Organism: Stegostoma tigrinum; assembly: GCF_030684315.1. NCBI lineage: Eukaryota > Metazoa > Chordata > Chondrichthyes > Orectolobiformes > Stegostomatidae > Stegostoma > Stegostoma tigrinum. The sequence continues at coordinate 8,744,408 of NC_081363.1, forward strand.
GGCTAGGATGATAGCATGTTACTGTCAAAGGCAGCTTCACTGCGGAACTGGCCATGGTACAGCTGACCCTGAACTGTTACAGGCATAAACTGAGAGATCAGCTGTTTTAAGAGATGATATCTGAACAACTGTTATATTCTCCATAACTAAGAATGGAGATTCATATTGGTGAAGTTACCATACACGTGACATCCTTGTTTTCAAATAAACAGGTTAATTAATGCCCACATAGGTGGCTGTTCGGGATGTTTGGGAAATGACATGACATTGCTTCCTCTTGGAAATAAACATTATGAAGAAGGGTCACTGGTCCCGAAACATTAACTCTTGATTTCTCTCCACAGATGCTGTCAGAGCTTTCCCAGCAATTTCTGTTTTTGCTTCCTATTGGAAATTGAGTGTTTGAATCACGATATGTTTAAAAAAGCTGTTTTCAAGGTGTCAGGGGCATTACATTGCAGAGCGAACGGGAGGCGAATAAGGCTATAGGTCTGCTGATTGCGCTACATCTTTCCAAGACAAACCTCTTGTTTTTCTTCCAGCGGTTTCATTTGCTCCTGATTTCTGATGAACTCTTCTTCCATTAATAGATAATCTTTTATCCTTTCCAGCTTCAGTAACTTGAGTCTGCATTGTGTGTGAGGAGTCACTGTGGGAATTAAATGAAAGAAAGCAGTTATTCTCAGGGATGGTTCTTGGCTGTTCTCAGTGCATTGCTGAGGGCTTTCTACGGTCTGTCCATTGGGGAGCCAATCACTGTACACACAATATGATCTGGAACCTTCTCCCATCAGTAGCCAGAATCGGCAGTTTCTGACGGTGACTGAAGACTCCAAGAGGTCCAGAGTGAAAGCTCAGAGCAGATAATGTCATGTGGAAAGTTAAACCACATCAGAAAAGGAACTCAAAAGGAACAGAATGAACCCAAAGAGAACGCTACACAATAATGGCAGAAGTCACACACACCAAATTATAGTCCAACAGGTTTACTTGAAATCACAAGCTTTGGGAGCACTGCTCCTTCGTCAGATGAAGCCACTGGACAAAGCAGCAGCACTCCAAAAGCTTGCTGTTATTTCAAATAAACCTGTTGGGCTATAACTTGTTGACCTGGGACTTCCGACTTTGTCCACCCCTGTCCAACAGTGGCACCTCCAAATCTAAATCATAAAGCAACCTTTTTTAAAACTGTCAGATGGCAGTTTGATATCAAGGCTACGTACTGATGACATGCAGTTGCTCTTTGAACTCAAGTGAATAGATTATTTCGCGAGATGACAACAAAACTCAGATGCATTTCAAAAAGAGATCACTGCCTTACCAAGGGGTAACTTGCTGGCTGCATCAGGGCCTTTCGTTTTCTTTTTTTTCTTTCCCACTCGGGTTGGCACAGGAGGTTCATATTTCTTCTTCTTATCCTATCGAGACACCCCCCCGCAAAATGTTACAAATACAGGGTGTTTTTTAAATCTTCTGAAACCGCGTATAGTAACCTACATTCACAATGCATTGGGTTTCGCATTACTGTTTGTATTCAGACTTTGACCAGCTGATTAGTATAGCACAACAGGATGCCTTTCGGCGCATCTTGCCTGTGGCGGCTCTCCAAATTGGCAATTCACTTTGTGCCATTCTCCTGCCTCCCGTCCCCGCTTTAACTGTGCGCATTGTTCCTTCTCAAATAATGTACTAACTCTCTCTTCTGAATACCTTGCTTGACCTGTCCTTAGCACACGCTCATGCGGTGCATTCCAGACTCTGGCCACTTGGTCCATGAAAATGTAGCGAACATGTGGTGATTTAAGCAATCTAACAATGGAAACTATCGTACCTGTCACCACACAGAGAATGTCTGCACAATTTTTAAAAAAAATGCTTGTGGGATGTGGGTGTCGCTGGCTGGCCAGTATTTATTGCCTAGTTGCCCTTGAGAAGGTGGGGGTGAGCTGCCTTCTTGAACAGCAGCAGTCCATGTGCAATAGGTTGACCCACAATGCCCTTAGAGAGGGAATTCCAGGATTTTGACCCAGTGACTGGGAAGGAACGGCAATATACTTCCAAGTCAGTATGGTCGAGTGGCTTTGAGGGGAACTTGCAGATGTTCCTGTGTATTTGCTGTTCTTGTCCTTCTAGATGGTAGAGGTCACAGGTTTGGAAGGTGCTGTCTAAGGAGCACTAGTGAATTTTTGCAGTGTATCTGGTCTGTACTCGTAATAAGCTTGTAGGAACTGTGCCCTCCACATAATAAAGCAATTGTTTAAATAACAGGAGAGTAAAGGAGCATCACAAATTATTTCCTGAGGAGAATCACAGAAGTGTTACACCACAGAAGGTCATTCATCGCATCATGTCAATACCAGCTCCTCAGATGAGCATTTTCTTTTGCCAGTCTTGTGCTTGCTCTCCATACACATTTTGCCAATTAATCATCCAATGCCCTCTTAAATGCTTTAGTTGAACCTCTCCCTAACTTCTCACTGCGTTGAAAAAGCTTTTTGGCGTGTTACCACTGCTTTGTTTGCAGGTCACTTTAAATCTGTGCTCACCTGTTCCTTTTACAGACCAGAACGGCATCTCCCTAACTACTCTATCCACTTGCTCACCATTTTGTAAAATAAAATCTCTTCGTCTTTTCTCCAAAAAAAAAAGTGCTAACTACTTAATCAATCCTCATAACTGAAGTTTCTCATCAAAGGACTCATTCATTCTGCACTGTCTCCAATGCACTCATATCTTTCTTATACTGTGGCACCGACAACTGTACACTATACTCCAGGTGAGGTCTAACAAGTATTCTGACAATTTCAAGATCACCTCCCTACTCCTGTACTCTGTCTCTATTAATAAAGCTAAAGGACACTGTACACTTCACTTACTGCTCTCTCCACCTTCATTGATCTGTGCACATATACCCTGGTCCCCATAGTCCTGCACGCCCTTTTAAAATTGTTCCCCAAATTTATACTGACTTTCAATGTTCTTCTTACTAAAGACACTCCAGCACATGCAGACTCCTGGGAAATACCCTCTACACCTTCTCTAGTGCAATCACATCCTTCCTATAAATGTGGTGACCAGAACTGCACACAGCTGCGAATAACAAGAGTTTTAAACAGTTACACCATCACCTCCTTGCTCTTGTATTGTGCCTTGGCTAATAAAAGAGAATATCCCATGTGAAGCGTAACATCTATTATGGGAAATAGTATAAACTGAAGTTGTGATTGGTCAGTTTCAGCTGTGCCAAAAAATCCTGGATGAACTCATGTGCACAGTGCATGGTTGGCACAACTTTGGCAGGATTTACCAAAAGAAAAATCACACTTCATCTTTGGAAGTGACATGTGATAACACCTTACATTAAGGCCATGTGAAATGGCCCTTTTTGCTTACAGCTTCAGTTGGTTTACTACACTGGCATGCTTCATTATTTATATGTTTAACTTGTAAACAAATCCAACAAAATAACTTTAGCCTGTACATTCTGGTTTGGGATGTGTTGCATAAGGACAGTGGGTGTAATAAGTAAGAAGAAAAGGTTTACACTACAGGGGCTTCATAATCAGGTAAGACATTTAAAAATTAAATTGACAAAAGAACCAAGGCTGACACAGGAAACTTTTGTTTTTACTACTCAGGAAATTGGCATGATCCGGAATACTGAAAATGTCTGAAAGGCTGGTGGAAATAAGTTAAAATAGTACTCTTTGGAAGTAAATTGGATAATTATTTCAAGGGAAAATAAACAAGTAGGGTTGTGAATTTGATAGAATGTGTATGATGGATAGACCAGGTACGGGATGGTGCACATCAAAGCAATGAGATGATTCAATTACACTCTAGTTTTCATTAAAAATGGACATTAATACTTGTTATTTAGAAATTAACTTCAACGCAATTAAGGTAATTCTCTTGGAGGCAGCTGAAACAAACGATATTGTGCAGAGTGGAGCCAATAACCCTGAAAGGAGAAATGAATGCGTCACAAAGGTAACAAGATACCAGATGAGCAAAAGCCAGCAACAGTGCCCCAGAGCAAAAGAACCATTATCAGAGCTGGCTAGAAAGGTGAAAACAACATCCTGATGTTTCCTGTTTGGAGTAAGCACCTGGTCATTGTTTTAAAGCATTCCTGTTCAATTAATTACAATGGGAAATGACTAAAGTTGTTGATTTCATATTCTTTGCACAGTGTCCTGAACATCTCAAACAAATAAATCTGTTGGACTATAGCCAGGTGTCATGTGATTTCTGACCTTGTTCACCCCTGTCCAACACCGGCACCTCCACATCCATATCATCACTTCCATCATAAATTCTGGGTCAGTTTTATGGGGCTGTGTCTTTAAATATCGAATACCTAATACAGTTTGCTCTCAGGCACCCTCTCTCCTGTTGTTATTTAGGTGTTGAAATATTAAATAGAGCATCTGCCTGTTTTAAAGATTTTGGATGTTGATTACTTCACATTGTGACAAAGGTTATGTGACAATATCCAAACAGACTGACTTATGTCTCACGCTTTCAGCTTTCTTTCTTCTTACACCCTCAAGACTGTAACTGGTTTTGTTAATTACAACGACGGGATTTTACTGCTGTTATATCTTCAATTGTAATAAATTCCACAATTCCTATTCTGAACAACAATGATAGACTTAAACACTCACCTTATCATCTTTCTTACCACCTCCAGCTCCATGACTACCACTTTGGCTTTGACCCTGAAAGGAAAACCAAAAAAACACGAATCATTAAACATGACAGATTAATGGAGTGGCATTGGATCAGCCAATGATCTAATTAAGAGGTGAAGAAGTTCAAAATGGCTGGGCAGAATAATCCTGCTTCTAATCAATTCCTGAAACATGTTATAGCAAATATGATATGTAGACACATACCCATTTTAAAGATCTATGTACAACACACTTTTTCTGTCACACCCAGTTGAGAATATCCTATTGTTATAAAACAGTACACGACACACCTCAGTGGAGGTGATCTTGTGATTCCGGGTCAGTAATGTTCCTGTCTCGGAGCCGGAAGATCTGGGTTCAATCCGACTCCAGAACTTGATTGTCAAGGAATGTATTTTGTTACATAACCAAACAGCTTGATAATCAACTTACAAATCTTTCCAGCACACTCCAGCCGCAAGCGGTAAGAGTAGGAGAGATTCACGATCAGCCACGAGAACGGAAAGAACACTGATTTCTCCATCCCTAAATGCAGGGTACGACAGACATGTTGGAAAGCACATGTCATATCTGCAACTTAGACTCTGAGTGAAATCAGGCCACCATTACCACACAGTCCTGCGAGCAATGCCACCGGACGTGCACTGGTCTCGCTCATTCACTTACTGACTTCAAACTGGTGACTAATTTTAAAGTTACAACATCCACCTGGAGTTGCAAATCCTCCAGAGGTCACATGATGGGGACAGAAGCAAGGCCAGCCACAGGTCCTGTCAGCAATTTGGATTAATCTGTGATTAGCCAATGGCAAATAGGAAAGACTCACTCTTCAAGGAATTTGACAGAGATTTTTCTGGAGAGGTTTTTATTGGCTCTGTGATGACTTTACATTATTAATGGGTTGAGATAGGGAAATACAGGAGATTGCACCATCTAGTGGATGGGAGGAGTAATAATCTGGTCAACTACTAGTTATATAGGCCTTTTGGCCCACCATGTCTATGCTGACCAACAATGGCCAAACTATTAATCCCTCTTACGTGCATTATACCTCTATAGCCTACAATGCCCTGGTATTTTAAGTGTTCATCCAGATGCTTATCAAATTTTGCAAGAGTACCGGCCTCTACCACCCAAGGAAAACAAACCAATCCTATCCAGTCTCTCCTTATAAGTGAGATTTTCCCTCCCAGGTAGCATCCTAGTGAATCTCCTCTGCACCCTCTCCAGTGCAATCACATCCTTCTGTGGTGACCAGAAATTTATACAGTATTCCTTCTGTGGCCTACCTAATGTTTTATAAAGGTGTAACAAGACTTCCTGGCTCCTTTAGTGTTCACCACAGCAAGTAAAGGCAAGCATCCCATATGCCTTGTTCATCACCCTGTTGCCCTATGTTGACACCTTCAGGACTTGTACACTAAGGTCCTTTCGTTCTTCCGTACTCCCCAGGGACCTACCATTCATTGTGTACATCCTTCCGTTTTTAGACTTCCCTCAACGCAATACCTCACACTTATCGAGATTATATTCCATCTGCCATTGCTCTGCCCAATTTACCAGCTGATCAATATCAGACTACAGCCCGAAACCATCCTCCTTACTTTTCAGAACACCACCAATTTTTGTGTCATTGCAAATTTACTAATCATACTTCTACAAATAATTTATGCACATAAACATCAAGAGTCTCAGCACCAAACCCTGTGGTATACCGCTGGTCACAGGTTTCCAATTACAAAAACAACCCTTTGCCTCCTATTTCAAAGCCAATTTTGGATCTAATTTGTCAACTTGCCTTGGATATCAAGGGTTCTTAGCTTTAGGACCAGCCTGTGGAATCTGGTCAAAGACCTTATCGAAGTCCACATAAACCATGTCATCAATGTTTTTAGTCATCTTTTCAAAAAGCTCAATTAAATTTAGTCAGACAGGATCTCCCTCTTACAAATCTGTGCTGACAATCCTGGATGAATACCTGCCCCTCCAAACATTGATTGAGCACCCATGCACCCACTAAAATGTCTATCTTGGTGAATCTCTTCATCTTGAGAAATCAGATCAATGGATCAATTTTTCTTTTCTCATTGATCAAGACAGTTTTTCTCCTTTTCAATTGGAAAGATTCCACATTTTTTCTCCAAACATAAAATATATAAACCTCCTAATCACAATCCACAAAACCAAAACAAACAGAAACAAAACTCTGCAAACAGAAGAAACTGTTCAGATTGAAATGGTGCAAAGTAGAGCAGGAAATGAAATTTCCAACATTCACACTTCTAAAATTGTAAAAGAAAATCATCATCTATCGATACACTACTTATGAATCTCAGACAGCTTCAGATAAAGCCAAAACTAGAACATTCAAAAGGGTACATTATATACAATCTAAAATAAACATTGTAAACATGACTCAAACCATATTTTGATTGAAAAATTTTCTAGACTTTCTGGTGCTGGGCCTGATTTTAGGGAATGAAGCCAGGTAAATGGTTGACATAACAAGGTGTAGAGCTGGATGAACACCACAGGCCAAGTAGCATCAGAGGAGCAGGAAAACCTAGGACCTTCTCCAGGAAAGAGTCAAGGCCCAAAATGTCAGTTTACGTGCTCCTCTGCTGTGTTCATCCAGCTCTACACCTTGTTATCTCAGATTCTCCAGCATCTGCAGTTCCTACTATCTCTAAATGGTTGATGTGTCAGTGGGGGAGTATTTCAATCACAGTGACCACACTGTCCTCATGTTTAGCAGCCAACATGAAGCCAGCTGTTCCTGATGTTTGCACCATCAACCTGGTCAAACCTCTCTTTATTAAGGCAGGTTGTGCACTCCTACTGCAAACAGGTCGCTCATACACAAGTTGTGTTTATCATAAAAAACTCCTACAGCCGCTGTTTCATTGACATTTTAGGGCTGAAACACGTCCGGGAGGGACTGAAGGATCCCTTTGGATTACAACTGTATCAGAGATAATGGGAACTGCAGATGCTGGAGAATCCAAGATAACAAAGTGTGGAGCTGGATGAACACAGCAGGCCAAGCAGCATCTCAGGAGCACAAAAGCTGACGTTTCAGGCCGAGACCCTTCATCAGAGAGGGGGACGGGGTGAGGGTTCTGGAATAAATAGGGAGAGAGGAGGAGGCGGACCGAAGATGGAGAGAAAAGAAGATAGGTGGAGAGGAGAGTATAGGTGGGGAGGTAGGGAGGGGATAGGTCAGTCCAGGGAAGACGGACAGGTCAAGGAGGTGGGATGAGGTTAGCAGGTAGGAAATGGAGGTGTGGCTTGAGGTGGGAAGAAGGGATGGGTGAGAGGAAGAACAGGTTAGCGAGGCAGAGACAGGTTGAACTGGTTTTGCGATGCAGCAGGTGAAGGGGAAGAGCTGGGCTGGTTGTGTGATGCAGTGGGGGGAGGAGACGAACTGGGCTGGTTTTGGGATGCGGTGGGGGAAGGGGAGATTTTGAAGTTGGTGGAGTCCACATTGATACCATTGGGCTGCAGGGTTCCCAAGCGGAATATGAGTTGCTGTTCCTGCAACCTTCAGGTGGCATCATTGTGGCACTGCAGGAGGCCCTTGATGGACATGTCGTCTAAAGAATGGGAGGGGGAGTTGAAATGGTTCGTGACTGGGAGGTGCAGTTGTTTGTTGCGAACCGAGCGGAGGTGTTCTGCAAAGTGGTCCCCAAGCCTCCGCTTGGTTTCCCCAACGTAGAGGAAGCCACACCGGGTACAGTGGATGCAGTATACCACATTGGCAGATGTGCAAGTGAACCTCTGCTTAATATGGAAAGTCATCTTGGGGCCTGGGATGGCGGTGAGGGAGGAGGTGTGGGGGCAAGTGTAGCATTTCCCGCGGATACAGGGGAAGGTGCCGGGTGTGGTGGGGTTGGAGGGCAGCGTGGACCGAACATCTCCCTCATTTCCCGCAACTCATCCCTCACACCCCGCCCCTGCCACAACCGCCCAAAGAGGATCCCCCTCGTTCTCACACACCACCCCACCAACCCCTGGGTACAACGCATCATCCTCTGACACTCCCGCCATCTACAATCCGACCCACCACCCAAGACATTTTTCCATCCCCTCCCCTGTCTGCTTTCCGGAGAGACCACTCTCTCCGTGACTCCCTTGTTCGCTCCACACTGCCCTCCAACCCCACCACACCCGGCATCTTCCCCTGCAACCGCAGGAAGTGCTACACCCCAAACCACACCCGAACCACCGTAACCCACGCCCCCCCAGTACCACACATAACCCCCCCGTACCCCCTCCATGTAACGCACGTACCCCCCCCATACCCCCAACATGTAACACATACCCACCCCCGCACCCCCCCATGTAACACACATACCCCCCCCATGTAACACACATACCCACCCCATGTAACACACATACCCCCCCCCATGGAACACACATACCCCCCCCCATGGAACACACATACCCCCCCCCCATGGAACACACATACCCCCCCCATGTAACACACATACCCCCCCCCCATGGAACACACATACCCCCCCCCCATGGAACACACATACCCCCCCCCCATGTAACACACATACCCCCCCCCATGGAACACACATACCCCCCCCATGGAACACACATACCCCCCCCCCATGGAACACACATACCCACCCCCGCACCCCCCCATGGAACACACATACCCCCCCCCCATGGAACACACATACCCACCCCCGCACCCCCCCATGGAACACACATACCCCCCCCCATGGAACACACATACCCCCCCCCATGGAACACACATACCCCCCCCCATGAAACACACATACCCCCCCCCCATGAAACACACATACCCCCCCCCCATGAAACACACATACCCCCCCCCCCATGAAACACACATACCCCCCCCCATGGAACACACATACCCCCCCCCCATGTAACACACATACCCACCCCCCATGTAACACACATACCCACCCCCGCACCCCCCCATGTAACACACATACCCCCCCCATGGAACACACATACCCCCCCCCATGTAACACACATACCCCCCCCCCATGGAACACACATACCCCCCCCCCATGGAACACACATACCCCCCCCCCATGGAACACACATACCCCCCCCATGTAACACACATACCCCCCCCATGGAACACACATACCCCCCCCCCATGGAACACACATACCCCCCCCCCATGGAACACACATACCCCCCCCCCATGTAACACACATACCCACCCCCGCACCCCCCCATGTAACACACATACCCCCCTCCCGTACCCCCCGCCATGTAACACACATACGCCCCCGTACCCCCCCCGTACCGTACCGCACCGCAGCTTGTACTCGGCCTCAGGGGCGATGACTTGACAAATCTGTCACTGATCCCGGCTCCCAGGCCCCGTGTCTCCCTCTAACCTTATCCCTGCGCCACCCCCCCCCCTCATTCTCCCCCCACCCCTTCTCTCCGCTCCCTCCCTCCTTTTTTCTCCTTATTTCTTTATTTCTCTCCCCAACCGGCTCTCACCATCTCTTCTCCGCGGCGGCGGCGTCGCTGCCTGATGACGTCAGGCGGTGGCCGAGCCGGAGAAACGCGCTGCTGCCTCCCAGGAAGTCGAAACCTACAGCTGCCAATCCCAGAGAGAGGGGGAAATAGATTCTAAATAACATTGTGCAAAATGTAGCTAATGCCACCAGCCCCAGAGAGAGAGAGAGAGAGAGAGACAGTCCCTAAATATCTCCCTGCCAAAGAATCCATACCACAAGCATTTCAATCTGATAATTATTCTATCAGCTGGAATCACAAAGTAAATTTCCCTCACCAGACCAGATGCTGAATAGGCAAAGAAAGAAAGAAATAACTTGTGTTCCCAAAACACCTTTCACATTCCAGGGTTTTGCCAAACTGCTTGGAAGTGAATGAAACATTTTTTTGAAGGACTTACTCAGAGGGAAAATGCCTGTAAAATGAGCAGTGTAGTTTATCGCTTATACAAAAGACAGGTGTACAGAAGTCCTGAAGGGCTCAGCGAGAGAAAAGCTCCAGCAGATCATAAGAGGTCAGAATGGAAGACATCCTTAAAAGCTGTCAAATGGATGAATTTACAGGACACATGTAAAGGACTAAGTGAGCTGTGCTAGCAGATTGTTTAACCATCTCATGAGACATTAACTACAGACAATAACACTGAGTAAATTTGCAGATGCTGCCAGGCCGGCTGAGTATCTTATATTTTGATTTTAGATCTCCATCATCTGCAGTATTTTGCTCTTCCTAAAGTGAGCATTGCATGTGAGAAAATCTGTTTTCTGCATTTTCCTTTTTGCCAAGAGGTGTGTCAATGAGATGTTAGTATATTGGAACAGTTAATTAATAATAGTTACTGTATCTATTATTCTGTTAAGTTTTCCAATACAGTTAAGTTACTCTAAGTTCTTCTTTGATAATGGGAACTGCAGATGCTGGAGATTCCAAGATAATAAAATGTGAGGCTGGATGAACACAGCAGGCCAAGCAGCATCTCAGGAGCACAAAAGCTGACGTTTCGGGCCTAGACCCTTCATCAGAGAGGGGGATGGGGGGAGGGAACTGGAATAAATAGGGAGAGAGGGGGAGGCGGACCGAAGATGGAGAGTAAAGAAGATAGGTGGAGAGGGTGTAGGTGGGGAGGTAGGGAGGGGATAGGTCAGTCCAGGGAAGACGGACAGGTCAAGGAGGTGGGATGAGGTTAGTAGGTAGCTGGGGGTGCGGCTTGGGGTGGGAGGAAGGGATGGGTGAGAGGAAGAACCGGTTAGGGAGGCAGAGACAGGTTGGACTGGTTTTGGGATGCAGTGGGTGGGGGGGAAGAGCTGGGCTGGTTGTGTGGTGCAGTGGGGGGAGGGGATGAACTGGGCTGGTTTAGGGATGCAGTGGGGGAAGGGGAGATTTTGAAACTGGTGAAGTCCACATTGATACCATATGGCTGCAGGGTTCCCAGGCGGAATATGAGTTGCTGTTCCTGCAACCTTCGGGTGGCATCATTGTGGCAGTGCAGGAGGCCCATGATGGACATGTCATCAAGAAAATGGGAGGGGGAGTCTTTTGCACTGATGCATTGGACTCTTCCATCATTGAGGATGGGGATATTTGTGGAGTCTCTTCCTCCAGTGAGTTGTTTAATCTAACAACAGACAATCTAGCCAATAATCTTGACATTCAATTGTGTTATCACCACGTCCTGGAGGTTACCATTGCCCAGAAACTCAACTGGATGCGCCATATACAACAGCATATACAACAGCATATACAACAAGAGGCTACAGGAGGAGGCCAGGAGCTAGGAACTCTGCAGTGAGTAACTCACCCCTGACTCCCTAAAGCCTGTCCACCATCTACAAGGGACAAGTCAGGAGTGTGATGGAATACTCCCCACTTGCCTGGATGGGTGCAGCCCCAACAACCCTCAAAAAGCTTGATACCATCCAGGCCAAAGCAGCCTGGTACCATCAGATCCATTGGTTTTGGGTTCACTTAGTTCAATCTGTCATTTTCTCTTTATTCTGTTTGGTATGCAAGTCGTCCTATTTGATACCTTCACCAGATTGACACCTCAATTTCAGGCATGCCCTCCTGCACTCTCCATTGAACCAGGGTCGGTCCCCTGGCTTAATAGTAACGGCTGAGCGGGGGATGTGCCAGGCCATGAGGTTACATATTCTGCTGCTCCTGATGGCCCACAGCGCCTCATGGATGCCCGTACCTGAATAACCAGAGCTGTTTGGTGTCTACCCCTTTAGCACAGCGATACTGCCACACAGAGTATTCTCAATGTGACTGTCTCCTCATCTCCACAAGGACTGTTGATGAAGCTGGGTGAATGGATCTCTTGTGCCCTCTCTTGGGATCCTGTGTACTTTGGCTGGTCTGGTCCATCTCACTAAATATCTAGTCAAAGGGATAGGTTGAGAGATAAATATTAACCTGGTCATTGCTTTCTTTGAAGTATTCAGTGATGGCAATGCGATTTTTGCCGTTCACCTGAGATGGGATCTCAGTCTGATATTTCACCAGAAACACAGTAACTGTTAAAGCAGTGATAATGGGAACAGCAGATGCTGGAGAATCCAAGATAACAAAGTGTGAAGCTGGATGAACACAGCAGGCCCAGCAGCATCTCAGGAGCACAAAAGCTGACGTTTCGGGCCTAGACCCTCCAGGGTCTGTTATCAACCAGCTCCACACTTTGTTACCTTGTAAAAAGATTAATGTTTGCTTTGCTGATTTACTGGCAGTTGGGACTTTTATTTGATGCCCTGATTTTGCATAATCTGGCAATTAAATACTGATAAGGCCCAGGTTAAGCTGCAAAATAAGAAAAAGCTCCAAACAATTTGCTGTGTACACAGGATCCCAAGAGAGGGCACAAGAGATCCATTCACCCAGCTTCATCAACAGTCCTTGTGGAGATGAGGAGACAGTCACATTGAGAATACTCTGTGTGGCAGTATCGCTGTGCTAAAGGGGTAGACACCAAACAGCTCTGGTTATTCAGGTACGGGCATCCATGAGGCGCTGTGGGCCATCAGGAGCAGCAGAATATGTAACCTCATGGCCTGGCACATCCCCCGCTCAGCCGTTACTATTAAGCCAGGGGACCGACCCTGGTTCAATGGAGAGTGCAGGAGGGCATGCCTGAAATTGAGGTGTCAATCTGGTGAAGGTATCAAATAGGACGACTTGCATACCAAACAGAATAAAGAGAAAATGACAGATTGAACTAAGTGAACCCAAAACCAATGGATCTGATGGTACCAGGCTGCTTTGGCCTGGATGGTATCAAGCTTTTTGAGGGTTGTTGGGGCTGCACCCATCCAGGCAAGTGGGGAGTATTCCATCACACTCCTGACTTGTCCCTTGTAGATGGTGGACAGGCTTTAGGGAGTCAGGGGTGAGTTACTCACTGCAGAGTTCCTAGCTCCTGGCCTCCTCCTGTAGCCTCTTGTACATGCTGTTGTATATGGCGCATCCAGTTGAGTTTCTGGGCAATGGTAACCTCCAGGACGTGGTGATAACACAATTGAATGTCAAGATTATTGGCTAGATTGTCTGTTGTTAGATTAAACAACTCACTGGAGGAAGAGACTCCACAAATATCCCCATCCTCAATGATGGAAGAGTCCAATGCATCAGTGCAAAAGATAAGGCTGAAGCATTCACAGCAACCTTCAGCCAGAAGTGCTGAGTGGATGATCCATCTTGGCCTCCTCCAGTGGTCTCCAGCATCACAGATACCAGTCTTCAGCCGATTCGATTCACTCCACATGATATCAAGAAACGGTTGGAGACACTGGGTACTGCAAAGGCTACGGGCCCTGACAACATTCCAGCAACAGTACTGAAGACTTGAGCTCCAGAACTTTCTACTGCCCGAGCCAAGCCACTGCAGTGCAGATATGACAATGGTATCCCTCTGACATTGTGGAAAATTTCCCAATTATGTCCTGTCCATAAAAAAGAAGGACAATCCAAACCTACCAAATACCGCCCCATCAGTCTCCTCTCGACCATCAGTAAAGTGACAGAAGGTGTCAGTAACAGCGCTATCAAACAGCACGTGCTCAGCAATGACCTGCTCAGTGACGCCCAGTTTGGGTTCCACCAGGGCCACTCAGCTCCTGACCGCATTACAGCCTCGGTTCAAACATGGACAGAAGAACTGAATTCCGGAGGTGAGATGAGAGTGACAGCCCTTGACATTCATTCGACTGACTGTGGCATCAAGGAGCCCTAGCAAAGCTGTCAGCCCAAGCTAACACCACACAAATGCCAGACAGTGATCATATCTAATAACAGACAATCTAGCCAATAACCTTGACATTCAATTGTGTTATCACCACGTCCTGGAGGTTGCCACTAACCAGAAACTCAACCGGACGCGCCATATACAACATCATGTACAAGAGGCTACAGGAGGAGGCCAGGAGCTAGGAACTCTGCGGTGAGTAACTCCCCAAAGCCTGTATACCATCTACAGGGCACAAGTCAGGATTGTGATGGAATACTCCCCACTTGCCCGGATGGGTGCAGCTCCAACAACATTCAATAAGCTTGACACCATCCAGGACAAAGCAGCCGCTTGATTGGCATCACATCCACAAACATCCCACTCCCTCCACCACCGACACTCAGTAGCAGCAGTGGAAACGATCTGCAAGATGCACTGCAGAGATTCGCCAAAGATCCTCAGACAGCACCTTCCAATCCATGACTGCTTGTAGATTCATACAGAGCAGAAAAGGCCCTTTGGCCCGTCGAGTCTGCACCTACGTTACTATGACTAAGAGCACTAATCCCAATTTCCTACACATTTATAAATTATACAATGAAGAATTGTAATGTAGAGCTTTTAGTTTTTTTCTTTATTTCTATATTTTTTGTACCTAATCAATTTTGGCACCTAAGGTTTATAAATAGGTACTTTGTCCCTCGGATGGCTGCATTTGTGGTAACAATATACCCATTTCAATGTCCTCCTGTACTTTTGTACTGTGTGCACATGACATACAACTTAATTCTAATTCAACTTCTGCAAATATCTTGGCCAACTACAAACCATCATTGCTGACCATTACTGCTGGATGCACTCCTGCCACAGCTAGAGGTCTCTTCCAAAAACCAAAGGACACAGAAAGCACCGTTATACTTTCTGAGAATTGTTCATAGGCACTCGATATGTAGTTATTGAAAAGGAAGCTCTGACAGTTACATGGGGCTTGATTCATGGGGGTGTTCTTGCTAACTATTTTTCAGCCAGCAGTGAATCCTACGGTTTATGATCAGTCTGTGTGAGAACCAGTATCTTATCCGGAATTCACAGCCCCATGTAACTGTCAGAGCTTCCTTTTCAATAACTACATATCGAGTGCCTATGAACAATTCTCAGAAAGTATAACGGTGCTTTCTGTGTCCTTTGGTTTTTGGAAGAGACCTCTAGCTGTGGCAGGAGTGCATCCAGCAGTAATGGTCAGCAATGATGGTTTGTAGTTGGCCAAGATATTTGCAGAAGTTGAATTAGAATTAAGTTGTATGTCATGTGCACACAGTACAAAAGTACAGGAGGACATTGAAATGGGTATATTGTTACCACAAATGCAGCCATCCGAGGGACAAAGTACCTATTTATAAACCTTAGGTGCCAAAATTGATTAGGTACAAAAAATATGTTTGTGTCTTGTGCAATTTGCATATAAGTTTAGTGCCAACCTTATTCCAGAGAATGAAGAGTTTGCTGGAGAATCTTTTTCATGTACCCAAGCCACAGAAATGTTGTGGACATCAACACAAGAAATCTTAATCTCATCAGACAGAAACAGACTCCCAAATCTCCCCCTCCCATTCCTTAGACGACATGTCCATCCTGGGCCTCCTGCAGTGCCACAATGATGCCACCCGAAGGTTGCAGGAACAGCAACTCATATTCCGCTTGGGAACCCTGCAGCCCAATGGTATCAATGTGGACTTCACAAGCTTCAAAATCTCCCCTTCCCCCACCGCATTGCAAAACCGCCCAGTTCATCCCCGCCTCCCTAACCTGTTCTTTCTCTCACCTATCCCCTCCTCTCACCTCAAGCCGCACCCCCATCTCCGACCTACTAACCTCATCCCGCCCCCTTGACCTGTCCGTTCTTGCCGGACTCACCTATCACCTCCCTGCCTCCCCACCTACACTCACTTCTACAGGCTCCATCCCCGCCCCTTTAACCTGTCTGTCTCCTCTCCACCTGTCTTCTCCTCTATCCATTTTCGATCCGCCTCCCCCTCTCTCCCTATTTATTCCAGAACCCTCTCCCCATCCCCCTTTTCTGATGAAGGGTCTATGCCCGAAACATCAGCTTTTGTGCTCCTAAGATGCTGCTTGGCCTGCTGTGTTCATCCAGCTCCACACTTTGTTATCTCAGATTCTCCAGAACCTGCAGTTCCCATTATCTCTCCCAAATATCTTACTGTACATCAGGACGGGATGGAAAGCTGGCCAGCCAACGATGAACATTTAATTCAAACAGAGGCAACACTTGGTTATTGTTCTGAAGCTGTGTTGCTGGATGCAAAACATTAACTCTGCTTTCTCTCCACAGATGCTGCCTGACCTGCTGAGTTTCTCCTGCACTTTCTGTTTTTGTTTCATTATTGTTAATGACTTATTTTTATTTATTTATTCATATATGATGCACCATATACAACAGGCTACAAGAGCAGGCTGGAAGCATGGATTTGAGCGAGGCCAGTGTTTAATTGCCCATCACTAATTACCGAGAGGGCAGTTAAGAGTCAACACACTGCTGTGGGTCTGGAGTTACGTGTAGGCCAGACTAGGTAAGGATGGAAATTTCCTCCCCTAAAGAGCATTAGTCCTGAAGTGCTAATATGACAATGGATTCATGGTCATCATTCGACTCTTAATTCCAGAGTTTTATTGAACTGAAATTCCACCATCTGCCGTGGCAGGATTTGAACACAGGCTGCCAAAGCATTACCTGAGTCTCTGGATTAACTGTCCAGTGATAATACCACTAGGCCACCACCTCTCCATAACAACAGTGAAAACGTTTCTAGAGAAGAACACAGACTAAACCACTGACCTGCCATTGTGCAGTGTTCAAATGTGCCACGGCACCACCAGAGCCATTACTGGGGAGAAACTGTTAAAACCTAACTCCCTATCCTTCCATTTCAGTCCACAAATGAACATAAAACAAAACGTTTCTCTGAAAGAGTAGAAATTTCACCAGCAGCAAGCAGCCAACGTATGACCGATCGTATCACACTAAAAAACATCGCAAGTCGGGAGGAAGGACAGACAAGGGTCTCAATAGGAATGGGGCTGTCCTATGAAATGTACCAGATCTATAACACTTGTTGTTCACTAACACGTCAGAATGAACCACACATCAAAATCGCAGTCACCTTATGTCACAAAAGAAACAAAACCCATCACTACCTTGATGGGGTGGATGATGCCTAGACCCCAATCTGCCACGATCAAGACCCAAATGAGCTAATGTCAGAGAATCAGACAACTGATCTTGTCAGTCCAGCACCAACTCAAAGAGGAAGCACAGTCAAAGCCCCAGATAACTGAATTAATAAAGATTTGGTGGAAGGGGATGGGTGAGGAGATGGGATAGTGGTAAACCAATAGAAGAAGGGTCTAGGCCTGAAATGTCAGCCTTCCTGTTCCTCTGATGCTGCTTGGCCTGCGGTGTTCATCCAGCTCTATACCTCATTATCTCAGATTCTCCAGCATCTGCAATTCCTACTAACTCTGGTCATTTTACTTTACTGGTTTAAACAAATATATAAAGAACATAATAACCAAGAAAAAAAATCACCAGGTACCTGTTCAGACTATTGTCTGAAGAATTCTCAGTGTCTAGTTTGATCATAGTCAGTGATAGGATAGAAAGTTGCATATTAATAACAAGCAACACAAGGGGGACTTGCAGGGGGGTGGTGTTCCCATATATTGCTGTCCTTGACCCTCTAGATGGAAGTGTTTGTGGGATTGGAAGGTGCTGTCTGAGGATCTTTGGTGAATTTCTGCAGTGAATCTCATAGATCATACGCACTGCGTCTGCTGGGCATCGGTGGTGGAGGGAGTGGATGGTTGTGGATGTGGTGCTAATCAAGTGGGCTGGATGGTGTCAGGTTTTTTGAGTGTTGTTGGAGCTGCACTCATAAGAGTGGCAAGGCCCTTCTTGACAAAGATCGATTACCAAAGGTTAGCACCAGTTTGATGTATATGGAAAAACCCATCTGGGTCACTCATGTCCTTTAGGGAAGGAAACTGCCATCCTTACCTGGTCTGGCCTACACGTGACTCCAGGCCCACAGCAATGTGGTTGAGCTGCCCTCTGGGCAATTAGGGATGGCCAATAAATACTGGCCAAGCAGGTGATACCTCATCCCATGAATGAATAAAAATGTGCAGAAGGAGCTAGTGAGGGAAGCCACCATAATAGGAAATGCAGGAAAATCCACAGGGGAATTAAAACCAAAGCTAACTAAATGTGCAAGCTAAGGAGCACAATATTTGATCCCTGGGTCAATGAAGGAAGTGATGATGTGGAAAGCCAGGAAATGTGGTGTGACCTCAGACGGTGAGCCAAACACTGATCTCGATCCCTGAAGCAAGTCAGCTGGCTGGAGTCCCGATATGGACAGGAGTGCTAGCGAAGGGCAGAGTGATCCCGAAATGGACAGGAGGGCTAGCGAGGGGCAGAGTGGTCCCGATATGGACAGGAGGATTAGCGAGGGGCACAGTGGTCCCGATATGGACAGGAGGATTAGCAAGGGGCAGTGGTCCCGATATGGACAGGAGGGCTAGCATGGGGTAGAGTGGTCCCAATATGGACAGGAGGATTAGCAAGGGGCAGAGTGGTCCCGATATGGACAGGAGGGCTAGCATAAGAGTGATCCAGAAATGGACAGGAGGGCTAGCGAGGGGCAGAGTGGTCCCGATATGGACAGGAGGATTAGCGAGGGGTACAGTGGTCCCGATATGGACAGGAGGATTAGCAAGGGGCAGTGGTCCCGATATGGACAGGAGGGCTAGCATGGGGTAGAGTGGTCCCAATATGAACAGGAGGATTAGCAAGGGGCAGAGTGGTCCCGATATGGACAGGAGGGCTAGCATAAGAGTGGTCCCGATATGGACAGGAGGATTAGCAAGGGGCAGAGTGGTCCCGATATGGACAGGAGGGCTAGCATGGGGTAGAGTGGTCCCAATATGGACAGGAGGGCTAGCGAAGGGCAGAGTGGTCCTGATATGGACAGGAGGGCTAGCGAGGGGCACAGTGGTCCTGATATGGACAGGAGGGCTAGCGAGGGGCAGAGTGGTCCCGATATGGACAGGAGGATTAGCGAGGGGCACAGTGGTCCCGATATGGGCAGGATGGTTAGCGAGGGGCAGAGTGGTCCCGGTATGGACAGGAGGTCTAGCGAGGGGCAGAGTGGTCCCGATATGGACAGGAGGGCTAGCGAGGGGCAGAGTATTCCCGATATAGACAGGAGGGCTAGTGAGGGGCCGAGTGGTCCCGATATGGACAGGAGGGCTAGCC
Source organism: Stegostoma tigrinum (assembly GCF_030684315.1). Lineage (NCBI taxonomy): Eukaryota > Metazoa > Chordata > Chondrichthyes > Orectolobiformes > Stegostomatidae > Stegostoma > Stegostoma tigrinum. The sequence continues at coordinate 8,764,164 of NC_081363.1, forward strand.
TGGGGCAGAGTATTCCCGATATGGACAGGAGGGCTAGTGAGGGGCCGAGTGGTCCCGATATGGACAGGAGGGCTAGTGAGGGGCCGAGTGGTCCCGATATGGACAGGAGGGCTAGCGAGGGGAAGAGTGGTCCCGATATGGACAGGAGGGCTAGCGAAGGGCAGAGTGGTCCCGATATGGACAGGAGGGCTAGCGAAGGGCAGAGTGGTCCTGATATGGACAGGAGGGCTAGCGAGGGGCACAGTGGTCCCGATATGGACAGGAGGATTAGCAAGGGGCAGAGTGGTCCCGATATGGACAGGAGGGCTAGCATGGGGAAGAGTGGTCCCAATATGGACAGGAGGGCTAGCGAAGGGCAGAGTGGTCCTGATATGGACAGGAGGGCTAGCGAGGGGCAGAGTGGTCCCGATATGGACAGGAGGGCTAGCATGGGGCATAGTGGTCCTGATATGGACAGGAGGGCTAGCGAGGGGCCGTGGTCCCGATATGGACAGGAGGGCTAGCGAGGGGCAGAGTGGTCCCGATATGGACAGGATGGTTAGCGAGGGGCAGAGTGGTCCCGGTATGGACAGGAGGTCTAGCGAGGGGCAAAGTGGTCCCGATATGGACAGGAGGGCTAGCGAGGGGCAGAGTATTCCCGATATGGACAGGAGGGCTAGTGAGGGGCCGAGTGGTCCCGATATGGACAGGAGGGCTAGCCTGGGGCAGAGTATTCCCGATATGGACAGGAGGGCTAGTGAGGGGCCGAGTGGTCCCGATATGGACAGGAGGGCTAGCATGGGGTAGAGTGGTCCTGATGTGGACAGGAGTACTAGAGAGGGGCCGAGTGGTCCCGATATGGACAGGAGGGCTAGCATGGAGCAGAGTGGTCCCGATATGGACAGGAGGGCTAGCGAGGGGCCGAGCGGTCCTGATATGGACAGGAGGGCTAGTGAGGGGCCGAGCAGTCCTGATATGGACAGCAGGGCTAGTGAGGGGCCGAGCGGTCCCGATATGGACAGGAGGGCTAGCAAGGGGCCGAGCGGTCCCGATATGGACAGGAGGGCTAGCGAGGGGCCGAGCGGTCCCGATATGGACAGGAGGGCTAGCGAGGGGCACAGTGGTCCCGATATGGACAGGAGGGCTAGCGAGGGGCCGAGCAGTCCCGATATGGACAGGAGGGTTAGCGAGGGGCCGAGCGGTCCCGATATGGACAGGAGGGCTAGTGAGGGGCTGAGTGGTACAATAGGAAGGTCCAAAGAACAGGTGGAAAGCAATCCAAAAAGCAGGGAGCCCTACGATAAAGAAACTCTACTCGCTCTCAGCAAACACAAGGGCAGATTGGTGAGGGCAGGAAAACATATACATGGGCGATGCGGTGGCTCTGGCTCAGTGGTTAGAATGGCTGTCTTGGAGCTGCACGAACCCGGGTTCGATTCCAGCCTCGGGCGACTGTCTGTGTGGGGTTTGCACATTCTCCCTGTGTCTGCGCGGGTTTCCTCCGGGTGCCACAAGTTCCACTTCGGCTGCAGGTGTCACCGTGCTGGTGATGCCCTTCTGAAGAGTTTGCTGGCATGGGCGCTGCCATCCCCAATTGCTGGAGGAGCTTTACTGCCACTACCACAGGCCCTGAATGTCATAGTGTGCAGGCTAGGTGGATTAGGATCACAGGGATGGGGTAGGGGATTGGTCAGGGGTTAGTGTGGACTCAATGGGCCAAATGGCCTGCTTCCACACAGTAAGGAATCTATAAAGGCGGAATCTTACAGGGATCCGATCAAAAAACAGAAATTGCTGAGCATGTCTGTTGAGAGAAAATAGAGTTAAACTTATGGATCCAGTGACCTTCCTTACCCACCCTGTTAACAAGTGAAGAGAAATTCCTTCCCTACACCTCCCTGTCTTTCCCACTTTGTGCAGCAGAGACATAGAGAAACCCTAAGGAAGTATGTTCATGGCCCGGTACTTTGGGATCAGGAGAGACAAAGACTTTTCATTCACAAGCCAGCGATTCACTCGCTGAAAATCTAATTACAATTGTCAGTGAAAACAACATCCTCTCTGATGAAGGGTCTAGGCCCAAAACGTCAGCTTTTGTGCTCCTGAGATGCTGCTTGGCCTGCTGCGTTCATCCAGCTTCACACTTTATTACCATGACTTCAAATGCCAAATGCTTTACAATTTATTGGATTTCTGAATCCTCCGCAGAATTCATTTGTTGACGATGTGAGCTCGAAAGGGCATTTTTATATTGGTCTGGTGCTAATGACATTGCTAGTCCTATACCTCAACAATTTGTCTCCAGTGCTAATTTAAATACCTTGATAAATTGGAATTATTTGCTGCCATCCGATATTAGTTGAAACAGTGGCCTAATGTCACACAGAGAATTCAGTCTCTGTTGAATACCGAAGATCATGGATTTAACTGTAACTGTTCGCTACTCACTGAGTAACAGTTCCCGTCCCAATGTGCTGCTAATGATTAGAGGCAGATTTCTGAGTTCACTTGGATGTTTCATTTTGGCCCCCAAGTTGTTTTTCTCCTTCTCTACTGCACTATTTTGGGACAGCTTCTGTTCATATTTTCCTGTCACTTGAATGTTCAAGAAAGAGGGCATCCAATTTTGACAGGTATGTGTAGCAAAAGCTAGAGACTGCATTTATATAGCACCTCCAACATTACAAAGAAGGTGCTACAGGAATGCTACCCAACAATGCCTGATTAAATCAAATAACGAAATGTTTGGTGAAAAGTCTAGCGTTTAAGGGTTGAGGGAGAGGCAGGGAAATGTAAGGGAGAAATTTCTGTTGATTTATTCACGGAATGTGGGCATGGGCTATATTCCTCCAAGGGGCCCCCCTGTAACTTCAACCTGCAGAATCCCCCTCTGGAAATCTGCCTCATTCTCGGTTCTTGTACATCCCAAATTTTAACACCTTCATCCTTTGTGGCCGAGCTTTCCACTACCTTGGCCCCATGCTCTGGAATTCCCTCTGGAAACCTCTGCCTGCCCACCTCTCTCTTCTCCTTTACGATGACCGAGTCTTTGGTCGCTTCTCTCTATTTGGCCTGGTGCTGGATAGCACTCTGAATGCTGGGGTGCTTATTTTATTTTGAAGTCACTGAAGAAAATCATAGAGACATACAGCATGGAAACAGACCCTTTGGTCCAATTCATCAACGCCAACCAGATATCCTAAATTAATCAAGCCCCATTTGGCCCATATCCCTCTAATCCCTTCCTATTCATGTACCCATCTGGATGCCTTTTAAATGTAATTGTATCAGCCTCCACCACTTCCTCCGGCAACTTGTTCCATACTCGCACCACCCCCTGCGTGAAAAAGTTGCCCCTCAGGTCCCTTTTATATCTTTGCCCTCTCACCTTAAACCTACACCCTCTAGTTTGGACTCCCCTACCCAGGGAAGAATACCCTGGCTGTTCACCCTAACCATGCCCCTCATGATTTTGTAAACTTCCATAGGATCAATCCTCAACCTCCGACTCTCCAGGGAATACAGTCCCAGCCGGCTCAGCCTCTCCCTATAGCTCAAACCCTCCAGCCTGGCAACATCTTTGTAGATCTTTTCTGAACCATTTCACGTTTCAAAACATCCCTCCTATAGCAGGGAGACCAAAAGTATTCCAAAGGTGGTCTCACCAATGTATAAATGTGAATTATTGTAATTTCACCTTGACCACACTGTGCTCCCTGTTTTGTCAGTGGAGTGCGCCCCCCCTGTGGCCAGGTGTATGCGTTGGAAGCTACAGGGTGTCGGGGAGGAGCTCTGGGAAGCTCATGTGTTGGAATGACCATTCTCTGAAGGGCGTGCAGCCAAGGAGAAAAGGACCCTCTGGGGCTTTTCTTTCCTCTATCAATTACAGTTTGGAGTAGGTGGCGGGGGGCGGGGGTGCGTGTGCGAGGGGCAAAGGTGGGGAGGTCTTGCGACAAATTGGGAAACAACCCCATATCCCTGAACCAGTGTTATATCTGAGTTCAAGTCCTCAAATGGGAGGCTGTGGCCGCAGGAGTTACATTCATAGCACAGATTCATTATGGCCTGTGGATCACTCTAATATGTAGGCAGTCAGAGCTTCCTGGCCAGCCATCCCACAGCACTGTCACCACTGAATCTCTCACTATCAGCATCCTGGGGGCTACCCTCAACCAGAAACTGAACTGGACTCACCACATACACACAGTGGCTACAAGTGCAGGCCAGAAGCTAGGAACTCTGCAGCGAGTAACTCACCCCCTGACTCCCCAAAGCCTGTCCACCATCTATAAGGCACAAGTCAGGAGTGGGATGGAATACTCCACGTTTGTCTGGATGGGTCCAGCCCCAACAACACCCAAGAAGCTCAACACCATCCAGGACAAAGCAGCCGCACCTTCAACATTCTCTCATTTTGCCGCTGATGGCTCAGCAGCAGCAGTGTGTACTATCTACAGGGTGCCCTGCAGAAATTCACCAAGCCTCTTCCGACAACACCTACCATATCCCCGACCTTTACACAAGATGGACAGGGGCAGTGGGTACATGGGAACACCACCCCCTGCAAGATCCCCTCCAAGTCTCTCACTGCCCTGACTTGGAAATATATCACCACTCCTTCAGTGTCACTGGGTCAAAATCCAGGAATTCCCTCCCTCAGGGTGCTATGGGTCGACCCACTGCTTGTGGGCTGCAACAGTTCAAGAAGGCAGCTCACCACCACATTCTCAAGGGCGACTGGGGACGGGCAATAAATGCTGGCTCAGCCAGGGATGTCCATGTCCTACAAAATAATTTAAAAAGCAGGGGTGTGGAAATCCGGTGCTCCCTTCCAGGGGGATGAAACTACCACCTGCCTTCCCCCCAGGAGATACAAAAAAAATTCAATACCCTTCCATCTGACGTGAAGCAAGATCTGATGTAACTGAATGGTGAGTGAAATGTAACAAATGGCAATGTGGCAGCTTGAAATCGACACAGTCCAGTTCCGTTTGAAGAGATAAGTTAGGGATGCTCAAAATTAACTCTGTCGTCATATTTCTGAACATTTACAGCTGCAGAGTTTTTTTTATTTAACAGGACTCCCCTGTGATTCTGAACAAGCTGAACCAATGGTATCTGACAGCTGTGGGCCACACCTCCGTGCCAGATGTTCACTTCCTCTTGTGTTTGAAGTCGAGAGAGATTGTTCTTTGAGTTTGGGATGCCCCTCCCCGTCGCTTTCCTGTGCTGGTCATTGCTCACTACTCACTGGGAAATCCCCTGATGGTGGGAGTGGAGGCTGGGGGCGGGGGCGCACTGAGAGCAGCTACTATTGTCTGGGATATAAATGTGTGAGTGTGTGTGTGAGTGTGTGTGTGTGTGTGTGTATGTGTGTGTGTGTGTGTGTGTGTGTGTGTGTGTGCGCGTGCGCACCTCTGGCTACCAACAGTTCTGAAAAAGGGTCATTGGATTTGGAAACCTAAGAGCAACTAGGAACAGGTAGTAAGTGCTGACCAGCCAGTGACACCCACATTTATGGGTGGCACAGTGGTTTAATAGTTAGCACTGCGTCACAGTACCAGGGACCCAGCTTCAATTCTACCCTTAGGTGACTGTCTGTGTGCAGTTTTCAAATTCTCTGATAGCAGCTAGGTTGGGAAGTAGGGTTCCCACCTATCTGCTTGCTCCATTGTCATTGGCTAAGCGCATCTAGGGATGGGCAATAAATGCTGGCCAGCCAGTGGCACCCATGTCCCACATTTTCCCCAGCTACTATTGGTTCTGAAGAAGGGTGCCTGGACCCTAAATGTTAATTCTGCTTTCTGTGCACAGACGCTGCCAGACCTACTGAGTTTCTCCAGCAGTTTCAGTTTCTATTAAATTCTTTTCGAGGTTAACAGCCCTGTATTGGAATATCTCTTAATCTTCTCATTTGTAGAGGGGAGACCTCCGCGCTGTTTAGTCAAACCTAATAAGCTTTTACAGAGAGATCTCGGTGTCCATGTACACAGATCCTTGAAAGTTGCCACCCAGGTTGACAGGGCTGTTAAGAAGGCATAGAGTGTTTTAGCTCTTATTAATAGAGGGACCGAGTTCCGGAACCAAGAGGTTATGCTGCAGCTGTACAAAACTCTGGTGCGGCCGCACTTGGAGTATTGTGTACAGTTCTGGTCACTGCATTATAAGAAGGATGTGGAAGCTTTGGAAAGGGTGCAGAGGAGATTTACTAGGATATTGCCTGGTATGGAGGGAAGGTCTTACGAGGAAATGCTGAGGGACTTGAGGCTGTTTTCATTAGTGAGAAGAAGGTTGAGAGGTGACTTAATTGAAACATATAAAATAATCAGAGGGTTAGATAGGGTGGATAGGGAGAGCCTTTCTCCTAGGATGGTGACGGCGAGCACGAGGGGGCATAGCTTTAAATTGAGGGGTGAAAGATATAGGACAGATGTCAGAGGTAGTTTCTTTACTCAGAGAGTAGTAAGGGAATGGAACACTTTGCCTGCAACGGTAGTAGATTCGCCAACTTTAGGTACATTTAAGTCGTCATTGGATGAGCATGTGGACATACATGGAATAGTGTAGGTTAGATGGGCTTGAGATCGGTATGACAGGTCGGCACAACATCGAGGGCCGAAGGGTTCTATGTTCTATCCTTCCTGTCATGTGATGATCAGAACTGCACAAAATGGTCCAAATGTGGCCTAAATAAAGTTTCATACAATTGCACCATGACTTTCCAACTGTTATGCTCAATACCCCAACCAATGCCGTATGCCTTCTTTACCACCTCATCCAATTGTGTTGTCACTTTCAGTGAGCTAGGGACTTGCTCTCCAAGATCCCTTTGAGTGTCAATGCTCCTAAGGGTCTGGCCATTTACTGTAAACTTTCTTCCTTTTCCTTTTTGATGAAACTTTCAATACCTCTTGTCATCTAAGGTTCTTGAATCATGCCATCCTTATCTTTCATCCTCATAGGAACAGGCTGGTCCTGTGCACCTGCTCCCAGGATGAGGCATTCCACTCCCGCACATCTCAGATGTCCTTGTTCTTCAAGGACCGCAACCTTCCCTCCCGCATTTCCCGCAACACATCCTTCACACCCTGCCCTCGCAATAACCGCCAAAAGAGGATCCCCCTCGTTATCACATACCACCCTACCAATCTCCGGATACAACGCATCATCCTCCGACACTTCCGCCATCTACAATCCGACCCCACCACTAAAGACATTTTTCCAACCCCACCCTTGTCTGCTTTCCGGAGAGACCACTCTCTCCGTGACTCCCTTGTTCACTCCACACTCCCCTCCAACCCCACCACCCCCGGCACCTTCCCCTGCAACCGCAGGAAGTGCTACACTTTCCCCCACACCTCCTCTCTCACCCCCATCCCAGGCCCCAAGAAGACTTTCCACATCAAGCAGATATTCACCTGCGCATCTGCCAATGTGGTATATTGTATCCATTGCACCCGGTGTGGCTTCCTCTACATTGGGGAAACCAAGCAGAGGCTTGGGGACTGCTTTGCAGAACATCTACGCTCGGTCCGCAATAAGCAACTGCACCTCCCAGTCATGAACCATTTCAACTCCCCCTCCCATTCCTCAGACGACATGTCCATCCTGGGCCTCCTGCAGTGCCACAATGATGCCACCCGAAGGTTGCAGGAACAGCAACTCATATTCCGCTTGGGAACCTTGCAGCCCAATGGCATCAATGTGGATTTCACCAGCTTCAAAATCCCCCCTCCCCTCACTGCATCCCAAAACCAGCCCAGCTCGTCCCTGCCTCCCTAACCTGTTCTTCCTCTCACCTATCCCTTCCTCCCACCTCAAGCCGCACCTCCATTTCCCACCTACTAACCTCATCCCACCTCCTTGACCTGTCCATCCTCCCTAGACTGACCTATCCCCTCCCTACCTCCTCACCTATACTCTCCTCTCTACCTATCTTCTCCTCTATGCATCTTCGGTCCACCTCCCCCTCTCTCCCTATTTATTCCAGAACCCTGTCCCCATCCCCCTCTCTGATGAAGGGTCTAGGCCTGAAACGTCAGCTTTTGCGCTCCTGAGATGCTGCTTGGCCTGCTGTGTTCCAGCTCCACACTTTGTTATCTCTGTTTCGCCAGAGTATTAGTCTGTGCCCCAGATTGTCATTTTCCTAGTCACATCACTGTCATGTTTCATTACAGAGATTTTGCACCTAGTTCCAGGCGATGAAGGGCACAGTGTTGTTGTGTGTGAGAATGACTAGTTGAATACAACCAGGCTGGAGACAATGAGTTTCTGCCAATGCAAGAATAGGCATGCACCATTGAGTTATAAGAAGAAGTGTTGTTTATCAAGCTTAAATCTGTTAAATATTGAATATGCTGCAAACATGACTGTTTTTGCAAACTGTTACAATGAGCTTGTTCCAGGCTGTTCCAGTACAATTACAAAATTAGTATCTATTCAACAATGTGGGAAATTGTCCAGGTATGTACCAGACAAAATGCAGGACAAATCCAACCCGGCTAATTACCACCCCTCAGTCTCCTCTCGACCATCAGTAAAGTGATGGAAGGTGTCAGTAACAGTGCTATCAAGCAGCACCCGCTCAGCAATAACCTGCTCAGTGACGCCCAGTTTGGGTTCCACCAGGGCCACTCAGCTCCTGATCCCATTACAGCCTCGGTTCAAACATGGACAAACGAATAAGAAAGGTGTAATCACAATGATGGGGTGAGGTGAGATTGACAGCCCTTGATATCAAGGCTGCGTTCAACTGAGTGTGGCATCAAGGAGCCCTGGAAAAACTAGAGTCAATGTATATTGGGGGCAAACTCTCCTCTGGTTGGAGTCATACCCGAGACATAGCAAGATGGTTGAGATGGTTGGGGGTCAATCATCTCAGCTCCAGTAGGATTTAGACCATAAGACCATAAGATACAGGAGCAGAATTAGGTCATTCAGCCCATCGAGTCTGCTCCACAATGTGATCATAGGTGATATATTTTTCATTCCCAATCCCCAGCCTTCTCCTGTAATCCTTAATCCCTTTACAAATCTACCAATCTACCTCTGTCTTAAAGTCACTCAATGTCTTGGCTTCCACAGCCCTCTACAACAATGAGTTCCACAGGTTCATCACCGTCTGGCTGAAGGAATACCACTGCCCAATCTCAACAAGTTCCTTATCCTTCTCCTAGGTGAATGCCAACATGAAGGATCTCATCCATTTTCTCGGCTCCAAGCATAATTTCCCTCCCATGTCCTTGAATAGACCCATCCTATCCTTAGTTACCCTCTTGCTCTGAAGATACAAACAAAATACCTTGGGATTTTCCTAACTCCAACTTGCCAAGGACATTTCATGGTCCCTTTTAGCCCTCCTAATTCTATGTTTAAGCTCTAATCTATTGGCTTTACATTCCTCAACGTCTTTGTCAGATTTCATGACCTTACGCATGCTTCCATTTTCTGTTTGACTAAACTTTCAATTTCTCAATCCAAGGTTCCAAAATCTTGCCATTGTTATCTTTCATCCTCACAGGAACATGCTGGCCCTGAACTCTAATCAACTGGCCTCTAAAAGACTCCTGCATGTCAGATATGGATTTACAGTCAAACAGTCATATCCTCCCCTTCTATCCCCCATTCAATCTTATCCACAACTATCTTAAAACTGACACAATTATGATCACTGTTCCCAAAATGCTACCTCACTGAAACTTTGATCACCTGGCTAGGACCATTCTCCAATACAAGGTCTGGGACAGACTCTTTCCTAGCTACCTAAATATGTGTTGTTTCCTGGATTTCCTAACAAATTCTGGATCATCCAAACCCCTAGCACTAAGGGAACCCAGACAATACTGGGATACTGAAAACATCCAATATTCCAACTCTGCGATTGTGGGAACTGCCGATGCTGCAGAATCTGAGATAACATGGATTTTCTGAAGCAGGGTCCAGTCCCGAAACGTCAGCTTTCCTGCTCCTCTGATGCTGCTTGGCCTGCTGTGTTCATCCAGCTCTACACCTTGTTATTTAATATTGCAGCTCTGTTGCTTTTACATCTTTCCATGATCTGCTTACATACCTGTTCCTCTGTCTCCCACTGGCTATTGGGAGGCCTTTAGTGCAACCCCATCATTGTGATTGCACCTTCCTGAATCGTGTGTCCTACCCATACTGCCTGGCTGGATGAACCCTGCTTGATGCCCTCTGTGAAGGGAAGGTGATGGCCTAGTGGTATTATTGCTGGACTATTAACTGAGAGACCTGGATAATGTTCTGGGGACCTGGGTTGGAATCCCATCATGGCAGATGGTGGAATTTGAATTCAATAAAATATCTGGAATTAAGAAGCTGTGAATCCATTGTCAACTGTTGGAAATGCCCATCTGGTTCACTAATAGCTTTAGGGAGAGAAGCTGCCAGCCTTACCTGGTCTGGCCGACACGTGACTCCAGACCCTCAGCAACGTGGTTGACTCTTAACTGCCCTCTGGACAATTAGGGATGGACAATAAATGCTGCCTGGGCAGTGACGCCCTCATCCTATGAACAAATAAAGAATTAGTACAGCTGTGACATTCTCCTCAATCAGTAATGGAACACCCCCAACCCTTTTGCATCCATCCCTATCATACAAAACATCTAAACCCGGGAACATTGAGTTGCCAGTCCTACCCTTCTCTCTGTAATGGTTAGCACATTGAAGTCCCATGTACCAATCCAGGCTGTAAGCTCAAGTGCCTTACATGCTACTCTCCCTGCATTGAAATAGAAACACTTCAGTCCACCGGCCCCACTGTGTTCATTAACCTGGCCCTGCTTGTTCTTCCAACTAGACTGACTTGATTTAACCTCCTACTCAATCACTGCACATGCTGACCTACCCCCCTGCTTCACGAGTTTAAACCCTCCCTGAGTGGCACTGGCAAACCTCCCTGCCAGGATATTGGTGCCCCTCCAGTGTGGAAGGGGCTTTTTCTTTTGCTTCCTGCCCCGGAAGAGATCCCCATGACCCCAGATTTCATGTGTCAGTCAGGGGCAGACAGTTCATGTTGGGCCAACCAGTGAGGGCCACAGCTATTAATTCATTTTTAAACATTCCACAACTTCCTAAAATATTTTTAAAAATATTTCAATTTCTGTCACCGGATATGGTCATCACTGGTAAAGTCAGAATTTATTGCCCGTCCCTAGTTTCCCCTTGAGAAGGTGGTGGAGAGCCGCCTCCCTGGGCCGCTGCAGTCCATATGCTGTAGGTTCAAGGCAGGAGCTCTCCACCACCTTCCCAAGGGCAACTAGGGATGGACCATAAATGCTGGCCCAGCCAGTTATATGCATGTCAATAAAAACATTTCAGATCCAATAGGAATTGCCAAACAAAATCATCTCCAGGTCACAGAGATGGTAGGAACTGCTGATGCTGGAGAATCTGAGATAACAAGGTGTAGAGCTGGATGAACACAGCAGGCCAAGCAGCATTAGAGGTCAAAATCTCCCCTCCCCCTACCACATTCCAAAACCAGCCCAGTTCATCCCCTCCTCCCTTACCTGGCCTTCCTCCCACCTATCCCCTCCTCCCACCTCAAGTACCAACCCTACCTCCTACCTACTAACCTCATCCCGCCCCCTTGACCTGTCCGTCCTCCCTGGATTGACCTCCATACCACCCCACCTATACTCTCCTTTACTGGCTCCATCAACGCCTCTTTGACCGGTCTGTCTCCTCCCCACCAATCTTCTCCTCTATCCATCTTCTTTCCGCCTCCCCCGTCTCCCTATTTATTTCAGAAACCCCTCCCCCTCCCCTATTTCTGATGAAGGGTCTAGGCCCGAAACGTCAGCTTTTGTGCTCCTCTGATGCTGCTTGGCCTGCTGTGTTCATCCGGCTCCACACTTTGTTATCTCATCTCCAGGTCACACTAGGTTTAAGAAGCTGGTAAATAATGAGGCAGGAACCGACAGCCGCAATGCGCCCAGGTTAGAAAGTCGCAGAAGCTACTTCCTACAAGAGTTTGGTGGACTATTGGCTAGGAAAAGGGAATCTGACTGGAAGCAGCTATAAGAAGAGAAAGTGGAAGGTGGTGCTGTAAAACCAGGCACAGTCCTGGTGTTGTCCAAAAGGGGGTCTGTGCATGGGTTAAGGAAACAGGGATCGCAAAAATAAGAAGATTTGAAAGATCTAAGTGGAGAAGCTTCTTCTTATCTCACTCCTAAATGGCCAATCTCTTATGCTGAGACTGTGAACCTGTGTTGTAGATATAATCATGCAAATTTGAGTTAATACTGCAGTACAACACCAGACTGAGGCCTGCTATAGTTTCATTTTGAAGAAGAGCAAAACTGGTGGGAAGGCAAGTGGTGGGGATGACGCAGAGTCAGCAGAAGGGTTGGGACGGGTTAAATGAGTGGAATAATTGAGAAAAATGTGCTGTTATACGCTTTTGCAGCAAGAATAGAGCTACTCCCCTTTTGGAAGAGTCTAGGACCAGAGGAAATAATCTTAGAATAAGGAGCTGCACATTTAAGACAGAGAGGAGGAGGGCTTTCTTCTCTTAGTGAACAGTGAATCTGTGGAATTCTTCATCGCAGAGGACTGTCAGAGTTCTATCATTCTATTCAAGGCTGACATAAATTTTTAATTGGTAAGAAAATCCAAGGTTTGTGGTGAAAAGGCAGAAAAGTAGAGTTGCGGGTTATCAGGAAATAAAGAAATTGCTGGAAAAGCTCAGCAGGCCTGGCAGCATCTGTGAAGGAAAAATACAGAGTTAACGTTTCAGGTCCAGTGACCCTTCCTAAGCGTTATCAGATTGGCCATGATCTCATTGTATGGTGGAGCAAAGAGAATGGGCTGAATGATCTCCTTCTGCTTTTACATCGTGTGGCCTTACAGCAGGAAAGTTATCAATATCTATCGCTCAATCAAGATGAGTTGGAAAATAAGAAATAATTTGGCCATTTCCACACTGTGGAATCTTTCTGTGCACAAATCTCTGCAATATAACTTCCGAAACACCGCCCCCACTCCCCCCGCCAACCCGACCTTGTCTGTAAAGCACTTTGGAACATCACGTGCCCATGAGAGACTCTACAGAAATGCATGTGGAACATTGCCATGGCGACAGATTCCATTGCTCATGTTAAAGGTACGATGCTTGTTGTACGGGTACTGAATAGCAGCCACATTTATACTTCCCACAGCTGTACTGGTTGATATTAACCACGGTGTGATAGAGAAACCCTACAATTAGCTCCGCTGACGTGTGTACACTGAGTTTTGGACTATATCAGTTTGCAAACCTCATGTAGTAATTCAAAGTGACACCACACCAGCCCATTCGAGACAAACAACACAGCTGACACTAGTCTTCTTCGAGAACATTGCTTAAATAAATATCACCATAGCAGTAATCAGCATCTTGATACTCACACTGTTCTTCTGAGATTTGAGCTCCAAACAAGTGAGTTTACAAAGACATTTCTGCTGTGGGCTATTTTCACCACATGTGTTAACAGCCTGCCTGTGCAATTACACACAGTCACTAGCCCTGATAAAGCTAGCAGGTTAAACAGAGCTGTGGAGAAAGTCAGAAGTCACGTGACAGCAGGTTATAGTCCAACTGGAAGCTTTCAGAGCGCAGCCCCTTCCATTGCCCTGAGGAAACAGCTACACTCCGAAAGCTTGTGTGATTCCAAATAAACCCGTTGGACCATAATCTGGTGTCGTGTGACTTCTGACCTTGTCCACCCCAGTCCAACACCGGCACCTCCATGTCAGAGTACATAGCGTTGTACAACATGTAAATGGACCCTTTGATCCAACTTATCCATGCTGACCAGATATGTTGAATGAATCGAGTCCTATTTGCCAGCATTTGGCACATATCCCTCTAAACCCTTCCTGTTTATATACCCACCCAAGATAACAAAGTGTGGAGCTGGATGAACACAGCAGGCCAAGCAGCATCTTAGGAGCACAAAAGCTGACGTTTCAGGCCTAGACCCTTCATCAGAGAGGGGGATGGGGAGAGGGTTCTGGAATAAATAGGGAGAGAGGGGAAGGCAGACCAAAGATGGAGAGAAAAGAAGATAGGTAGAGAGGAGAGTATAGGTGGGGAGGTAGGGAGGGGATAGGTCAGTCCAGGGAAGATGGACAGGTGAAGGAGACGGGATGAGGTGGTAGGTAGGAAATGGAGGTGCGGCTTGAAGTGGGAGGAAGGGATGGGAGAGAGGAAGAACAGGTTAGGGAGGCAGAGACAGGCTGGGCTGGTTTTGTGATGCGGTGGGGGGAGGGGAAGAACTGGGCTGGTTTTGGGATGCAGTAGGGGAAGGGGAGATTTTGAAGCTTGTGAAATCCACATTGATATCATTGGGCTGCAGGATTCCCAGGCGGAATATGAGTTGCTGTTCCTGCAACCTTCGAGTGGCATCATTGTGGCACTGCAGGAGGCCCAGGATGGACATGTCATCTGAGGAATGGGAGGGGGAGTTGAAATGGCTCATGACTGGGAGGTGTAGTTGTTTGTTGCGAACCAAGCGGAGGTGTTCTGCAAAGCGGTCCCCAAGCCTCTGCTTGGTTTCCCCAATGTAGAGGAAGCCACACCAAGTGCAATGGATACGATATACCACATTGGCAGATGTGCAGGTGAACATCTGTTTGATATGGAAGGTCATCCTGGGGCCTGGGATGGGAGTGAGGGAGGAGGTGTGGGGGCAAGTGTAGCACTTCCTGTGGCTGCAGGGGAAGGTGACGGGTGTGTGGGGTTGGAGGGGAGTGTGGAGCGGAAAACGGAGTCGCGGAGAGAGTGGTCTCTCCGGAAGGCAGACAAGGGTGGGGATGGAAAAATGGCTTGGGTGGTGGGGTCGGATTGTAGATGGCGGAAGTGTTGGAGGATGATACGTTGTATCCGGAGGTTGGTGGGGTGGTATGTGAGAACGAGAGGGATCCTCTTGGGGCGGTTGTGTCAGGGGTGGGGTGTGAGGGATGTGTTGCGGGAAATGCGGGAGACGCGGTCAAGGGAGTTCTTGACCACTACGGGGGGAAAGTTGCGGTCCTGGAAGAACGTGGACATCTGGGATGTGTGGGAGTGGAATGCCTCTTCCTGGGAGCAGATGCGGCGGAGGCGGAGGAATTGGGAATAGGGGATGGAATTTTTGCAGGAGGGTGGGTGGGACGAGGTGTATTCTATGTAGCTGTGGGAGTCAGTGGGCTTGAAATGGACATCAGTTACAAGCTAGTTACCTGAGATGGAGACTGAGAGGTCCAGGAAGGTGAGGGATGTGTTGGAGATGGCCCAGGTGAACTTGAGGTTGGCGTGGAAGGTGTTGGTAAATTGTTTGTATAGGGTCTTTTTAAGACAACAAGCAAAACAAACGTCATTTACAAAATACCTTGCAAGAACTGTGACAAACACTACATTGGACAAACTGGCAGAAAGCTAGCCACCAGAATACATGAACATCAACTAGCCACAAAACGACATGATCCACTATCACTAGTATCCTTACATACAGATGAGGAAGGACACCACTTTGATTGGGACAACACATCCATCCTAGGACAAGCCAAACAGAGACACGCAAGAAAATTCCTAGAAGCATGGCATTCCAACCGGAACTCCGTCAACAAACACATTGATTTGGAGCCAATCTACCACCCTCTGAGAAAATGACCAGGAAATGACATCATCAACGCAGGAAATGATATCACCAACCCAAGGAAACCTAAACAGATAAATAGGAAAACAGGACATAACACCAGCACTTCACCGGATGCTCACTGATGATGTTACCTAGAATGGTGATGAAATGTCTGAAAACGAACCTTCCAGCTCAGTGAGCAAACTTACATCCTATCTTTCCCTGTTAGCTCCCCAAGTCTCCATGTGTTTCAGCTTATCCAAGGGTTGGTTGTCCATCAGTTTCCTTCCCTAAAGGAGATTAGTGATCCAGATGGACATTTCCTAACAATTGGAAACTGTTTCATGGTCATCATTAGACTCTTAGCTGTAGAGGCTTTTTAAAGAATTAAATTCATCATCTGTGGCAGAATTCAAACCCAGGATTAAAAGTCTAGCAAGATAACCACTAAGCCATCAACCTGTGGTTTGACCCAGCGACACTGAAGAATTCCATGGCGTATAAAATCTCAGTGACCATGACACAATCGTTATTTGTTGTGAAAACTCATCTTTTGACTTCAGGGAAGAAAGATGTGCCATTCTCACTTGGTCTGGCCTACATGTGACTCTGGACCCACAGTGACATGGACTCCCAAGCGTTCTCTGGGAAATTAGGGACAAGCAGCAAAATTTTGGCCTAGCCAGAGATGCCCACATCCCATGAAAGAATAACTAAAACAAAAACACATCTCGTTGATCAAGATTTTGCTCTTCATTGGTATGAAATGTAGGGTTTCCTTCTCTGAAGGTATTTTCTGACATTCTGTAAATACACATAACTGTAGC
This sequence comes from Stegostoma tigrinum, assembly GCF_030684315.1. Lineage (NCBI taxonomy): Eukaryota > Metazoa > Chordata > Chondrichthyes > Orectolobiformes > Stegostomatidae > Stegostoma > Stegostoma tigrinum. The sequence continues at coordinate 8,780,593 of NC_081363.1, forward strand.
ATTGATCACTCCCGAGCAGGGCCAGTTTATCTGGGTCAGAGGCACCACTGTTGCAGAGATAGAAAATCTAATCCACAAAGTGACTTTTCATTTCAACGGTGGCAATTATATGGATTTCCTATCAGTTTAAATTAAAGTTCAGAAAGCAGCTGTTTTTTTAAGTGATCAGAGGGATTCTTAGATGCCCCGTGTTCAGATTTCAACTTATAGTTGATTCCAAACAATTGATGACTGTATTTTTGTAGATTTTTAAATTCATTCACAGGATATGAATGTCACCGGCTGGGCCAGCATCTACCGCCCATCTCTGGTTGGCCTTGAGAAGGTGGTGGTAAGCTGCCTTTCTGAGTTCTGGGCACCCCCATGATGCTGTTAGGGAGGGAATTCCAGCAATAGTTGATCTACTGACACTGAACAAACAGCGGTAAATTTCCAAGTCGGGGTGGTGAGTCGCTGAAGGAGAACTCTCAGGTGCTGGTCCCAATTCCTAACTGCTATAAACACAGAAACAGGACATTTGGCCCACTGGAATAATACTAGTGCTTATGTTCCACATGAACCTCTACTTTTTTGAACGCCATCAACATTAATCCCTTTGAGTTAAAACACAATGCGACTGATGCTGAAAATCTTAAGGAGAAACAGAAATGGCTGGAAATGCTCAGCAGGTCTGCAGGCATCTGTACAGAGGGAAACGGAATGATCAGGAGGAATCTTGTGCCCTCCGCTCTGGTTAAATAGATGAGTGGTGGATTTGGTGGCCATCAATGCCCTCATTAAAACAGTGCCAGGAAAGCCCAGTTTGATTGAGGCCCTGAAGTGGGTAGATGTGGTTAACCATTGTCAACGCCTGGGAAATAGGTTAGTGTGAATCCGCAGGGTCGCCATTTTAACGTTTTTTTGTGGATTATTGCGAATGTTGTCTAGTTGCCCATGTGACCTCATGTGCTCCCATCTTCTTCAAGGAATTCACTCTAATTATTCCAGAAAGCCTATCGCATCTGAAATATATGTTTGGTTCTTGACTGGCCTCTGAGGTGGTCAATAGCTTAAAATAAGATCCATCTGTACCTTCAGCTCGTGAATGAATAAAGTAAAAGGGTTTACAATGGCAGATTGCTTGAATTCAGATGGGTTTGGCTGAGCATTCATACGCAGCCTGGTTGGGGATCCAGGCCGCGGCTTACATCAGATACATCACACCTCAGTTCAAATAAATGTGAAACCCTGCACACACTGGAAATCTGAAACAGAAATTGCTGGAGAAACTCAGCAGGTCTGGCAGCCTGTGTGGAGAGCGTTAACACTTGTGCTCCCTAGCTATAGTGAAGTGGCAAGTAAATGCACAATCAGAGTCTAACAACCTGTATGTAGCTGCTACCATTTCCTAACTGCTCGTGATGGCACGGCACAAATGATTTGATTTGAAAATATCTATGACGTGCAACACCGCAAAAATAATTTCTACTGATGTGATGGCCCAGGTTTTCCCAGTCAGCATCAGAAGCAAAAATCGAACACAGATATTCTGCTGTCAAATTTCCTGAGCAGGACCCTCCTGTTACAAAGCTGTGGAGGCTAACGCAGGGATCCTGGAAGACAGCAGAGGAGAACATCCTTATGGAAACTACACCTCCTGTTTCAGCAGCAAGGGAGCTAACCTTATGTGTTGAAGATTGATAGCCAGAGAGCCGTGATGATTTGGCACAATGGTTAGTAACTGCTACTCACAGCACCTGGGACCCCGGTTTGATTCCAGCCCAGTATGTGTGGAGTTTGCAATTTTTCCTGGGTCTACAATGGGTTTCCTGTATCCTCTGGGTCTTGATTTCCCCCCAGCCAGCAAAATCATCCTCTCTGCATCTCGCGCCTTTAAAATTTTATACATTTTAATCAGGTCTCCTTTCATTCTTCAAAACCCAAGAGAATACTGGCCTTGTTGAATGAACACAGCAGGCCAAGCAGCATCTCAGGAGCACAAAAGCTGATGTTTCGGGCCCAGACCCGCCATCAGAAAAAGGGGGATGGGGAGTGGGCTCTGAAATAAATAGGAGAAGGGGGAGGCAGAACGAAGGTGGATAGAGGAGAAGATAGGTGGAGAGGAGACAGACAGGTTAGAGTGGCGGGGATGGAGCCTGTAGAGGTGAGTGTAGGTGGTGAGGTAGGGAAGGGATAGGTCAGTCTGGGGAGGACGGACAGGTCAAGGGGGCGGGATGAGGTTAGTAGGTCGGAAATGGGGATGCAGCTTGAGGTTGGAGGAGGGATAGGTGGGAGGGAAGGACAGGCTAGGGAGGCGGGGACGAGCTGGGCTGGTTTTGGGGTACAGTGGGGGGAGGGGAGATTTTGAAGCTGGTGAAGTCCATGTTGATACCATTGGGCTGCAGGGTTCCCAAGCAGAATATGAGTTGCTGTTCCTGCAACCTTCGGGTGGCATCATTGTGGCACTGCAGGAGGCCCATGATGGACATGTCATCTAAAGAATGGGAGGGGGAGTTGAATTGACTGGTGTACAAGGATGCCCAGATCCCTTTGTACAACCACACTTCCTAATTCTCATCCTTTCTGTATTTCACACCACCAAATATTTTAATTCACATTTAGCCACAATGTACTGCATCTGCAATGTGATTGCCCAGTCACTGAGTTTGTCTAATACACCTTGAACCCTCCTTGCATCCTCCTCACAACTCCTAACCCCACCCAGTTTTGTGTCCTTTGCAAATATAGAAACATTGCATCTGGTTCCCTCACAAGATCATTTACATTTATCATATATAGCTGGGCTCCAAGTACTGATTCTTGTGGGGCTCCACTGGTCACTGTCTGCTGCTTGGAAAAAAAGACCCATTTATTCTCACACAGTCTCCCATCTGTCAACCAGACGGGCAAATTTCTGTCAGCCTGGACTCTTTCTGCCCTATTGTGGGCTGATTTCCTCATAGAGCGAGAGAGAAGCTATCATTACAGGAGATGAAAGTGGGTGGTGCACCATGGGAGGGGAGGTGACCCAAGCGAGTGAGCGGGCTTGCAGGATTGGTGGGCTGTGCTGGGGGGCAGCAAGTGAGGGAACACGCTGCAGGCAATCGCGAGGATGGTGGAGCATGAGCCTTGCTGGGAGGTGGGGACAGTGGTTGCAAAAGAGTGAATGCGATGTATTGGAGAGACGATGGTGGCACTTATGCTGATGACTGAAGACGCTCGTTCATCCTCTTCCTTTAGTGCTGGGCATTGTCCCAGACAGCTGACACTTCACCGACCCAGGTGGCAACCTGGAATCAGGCCTGCATCTCCAACAACTCTCAATGGCTTTATCTCAAACAAGCTCCTTCAATAATGTAACACCACAAAACTAGAGATTCTGGAATTTGCAAGGGGAAGCCAAAAATGATAGAAGAACGCCACAGGTGGAGACAGAGATAGAAATTAATGCCTCATGTCAGTGACCTATCAACAGAACTAAACAGAGGTTGGAGATGGAACTGATTTTGAGCAGGATTTAGGGCAAGGTGGGCTCTATCTGTAGCATGCTACTTTCACTGTTTAGGATGCACATAGCCCCGTATTGTAGGAATGCTAAAAAAACAATCTGTTGCATTCAGTTGTAATCAAATCACTTCAAATCAACCTTGATGCACCAGGAAGTTTGCAATTGACTGAAGCAAACTGACAGAGGGGCTTTGATTATTCCTGGCTGAAGCGGAGATATGATTCAGGAGTTTAAACCATCAAGAGAATGAACGAACCAGTGGATGTTGGTACAGCACACAAACAGAAATCAGCAGCATAAAGCAAGGTCATTTCATCTTTACAATGTCAAAGCACTGTAGACTGAGAGGTGAGACTGATAAATACAAGGGTGCAGTGAAATTGAATGAGGTCTCGTACTGTATTACAGAGGTTTCATTCGGGAGGAACTTTAAAGGTAAAAAGCAAACCTGATGCACTAAAGGGCATTAAGAATCACATCGCTATGAAGCTGTTTAACAACCATAGCGACCATGGCCTTCAGCTTACAATGGCCTCTGTGTTATCTCTGGGTTCCATAATTCTGGGCTAGCTACTGAAGATTTGATGTAGCCTGGGTCTCAAAACTGTTCTAGTATTCAAATCCAGTGAATGGAAGGCCACATCATCCTGTCTCCTGCTTAATAGTGTGTCCTCCTGGTGTGTCAAACCTCTGCATCTCATCTCCTCTTTTCCTGTTTCTTTGCTGCTGGAATAAACTTTGCTTCTGCTGTCGAAAGTCACAGCCCCAATGACAGCGACAGACTAATGCCTCTTTTATTTTCAGTTGGGAGGTTTATCAAATAATGGCAACCAAGTTACATACAGCAAGATCAAAACAGCCATGTTGTAATGGTCCAATAGTCTGCTTTTGTGATGTTGGCTGACAGAGATCTTCATTGCTCTCCTTTAGAATGGAGGCCAGGCTGCCCAAAATGGCAACAGGGCCGTGGTACACAAAATGTTGGTTTTCAAAGTTGTTTGCAGGAGACAGTGGGCATCCACTAAAAATGGTCGGTGTGAGCCAAATGCCTACAATGTGGTTGCAACAACATGTCATACACAATGCATTTTCAAAAAAGTTGCAAACCAGGAACACTCTGATAATGCATATGTGTGTGGGCTGCTAGTGATTTTCACTACAATTATATCCCCTGGTCTAACAGCTCATCCAAAAGGATCTTGCAGTTTGGGAATAACAGCTGTAGCTTCTTTTCAAGTTTTCTCCTCAAATCCTAGAGTAAGGCTTGAAACCTACACAGTATATTTCTTCTCTGAGAGGGTACTGAATCTTTGGAATTCTTCACCACAGAGGGTTGTGAGGGTTGGGTTGTTATGACGATTCAAGGCTGAAACAGACACGTTTTTTAATCAGCCAGGGTGTCAAGGATTATCAGATCAAACACAATCTCATTGAATGGTGGAGGTGACTTGATGGGTTGAATTAATCAATGTTATTATGACTCTTCTTCAGAGCCAAAGAACAAAAGAGAAGTATGGCACAGGAACAAGCTCTTCGGCCCTCCAAGCCTCACATCAAACTCAAAACGTTAACTCTGTTTCGCTCTTTGCAGATGCTGCCAGACCTGCTGAGTTTCTCCAGCGATCTCTGCATTTGTTTCAGATTTCCACCATCCAACTTCATTGATGGACTGAATGGCCTACCTCTGCTTCTATGTCTGACAGAAACATGAGGCAGGAAACTCTAGGTCAGTTAGCTTAACATCCATCACCAGAGGGACTGTCTTGTGAGGAGGGGTTGAATGGGCTGGGCTCACAATAATTGGAATTTATTCAGCAGCTGTGACCCCCTTCACTGCCTGGCTCGACTCAAAGCTCACTATGTTTTCTAATCAACCCATGGGACTTTAACCCAGGCTCACCCAAGTCAGAGAGAGAGATATTACCAATGCACCAACAAGAGCCCCTTCACCTATTGAGACCTAATGAGAATTGGCTCTAAGTAAGTTCGTCCAACAGTTGAGTGCCTCTCCCAAGGTTTTGAGCAGAGATACCTGGAGAAGTGTGGGATGGAAGAACCAAGACTTTGCAAAATCAACATGTAAGGAATGAACTGAGCTGAGAACGTTATCACTGACTCGCCAGCATTAAATTACTGCAGCCTTCCCTTTCCCAATATTTTAGAGAAGATCTTTCTATTACAGATAGAAAATGACCTTTAAGGAAGATAAATATAACATGAGTTGTCAAACCCGGTAAACATGTTGCATTTGCAACTGTTCCCCATGGAAACAGTACAATTAGAGGCTTTTTCTTAATAAACATTGATGAGAAATGTTTCTAAATGGCTATGAGGAAAACAAAACGCCTCATGATGACAACCATAAGATTTAATTAGTTCATTTTTATAACTTGGCATACTAATATGTTCTGTGTACAAGTTGCTTCACAACTGCTGATGGAATTAAAGTAATTTTTTACAGTTGATTGTTTCGGAAAGCTGTTCTGTTTTCAGCCCATTTGGCAATTGGTCGCACCATTTGGGAATTCATTTAAATTGGCCGCAGTTTTTCAGAGTGACAACATGTATAAAAGTAAAAGGAAGGATCACCATGATCTTACCAGACCATAGGGCTGCTCTCTAACCAGAGCGTCATGGTGGTTCAATGATTAGTACTGCTGCCCAACAGTGCCAGGGACCTGGGTTCAACCCCAGCCTCGGGTGACTGTCTGTGTAGATTTTTGCATGTTCTCCTCGTGCCTGCATGGGTTTCCTTCAGGTGCTCGTTTCCTCCCACAGGCCAAAGGTGTGCAGGCTAGGTGGATTGGCCATGCTATATTTCCCCATAGTGTGCAGGTTAGCCTTGGGAAATGTAGGGTTACAAAGATGGGGCAGGGGAATGGGTCCGGGCAGGATGCTCTTCGGAGTATTGGTGAGGACTCATTTGGCTGAATGGCCTGTTTGCACACTGTAGGGATTCTATGAGATGACTGGTTTAACCTGAGGATCTTCTGGAAACAAGGGCAAAGGTTGAGAAGTAGAGTCCTTCAGCCAGCATAGGAATCAAACCCACTTTGTGGCTCTGCATTACAAGCTAACAGACAGCCTACTCAAACACCATCTTCTCAGTTCAATTGGCATTACCCCCTCACCTTCTGAATCTGTTGGCCCAAAGCCTTGCACTACCGAGAGAGTACTGCCCTGGTGGAGGTGCTGTTTACCAGGTGAGATTCAAACTGAGTCAATGCACCCTGTACCCAGCCTCTCCAACTGATTAAAAACGTGCCAGAGCATTCCCTCAAAGCAGCGAGTTCTCTCACCAGTGTCCTGGTCAATGTTTGCCCAGCAGCCAGTAACACTAACTCAAACAACTATGAATGTAAAGAAGGAGGCCAATCAGTTCGAGTCCGTACCTGCTCTGTTTGTAGCGATTGGTACAACTGAGAGGCTAGCTAGGCCATTTCAGAGGGCACTTGAGAGCCAACCACATTGCAGCGGGTCTGGACTCACATGTAGGTCAGGCCAGGGAAGGATGGCAGTTTCCTTCCCTGAAGGACATTAGTGAACCAGATGGGTTTATCCAACAATGGGCAATGATTTCATGGTCATCAGTAGATTCTTAATTCCAGGTTTGTTTATAAAATTTGAACTTAAACCCAGATCCCCAAAACATTAGCTGAGTTTCTGAATTAATAGTCTAGTCAATATACCACTAGGCTATTGCCTCCTCATTTCTAGTTCCCTAGAAAAACATGGAAATAATTCTACTCATTAGTGCATCAAAAATTGCATGCTTTATTTTGATCAAAACAGATTTGATCAAAATTACAAACATCAACTGGTATCTTCATGAGGTAAAATGAGATGTTGATACTGTCAAGCAGATATTGCAATTCTAAAGTTAAATCCTTAATTCAAATCCTCTAGCCTGCTTCTGTGATCACTGTATTTATATCGGAAGTCCAATTCAGTCCTATTTGGTGAGAATCCCCGGTATGTTTGTAGTGAAGGATTCATTGATAGTAATGCATTGAATATCAAAGGCGTTTGTTAGATTGTCTCTCATTGGAGGTAGTCACTAGTTGGTATGAATGTTACTTGCTATTTTTTAGCCCGGAGTTGTACACATCTTGCTGCATTTGAACATGGACTTCTTTAGTATCTGAGGAGTCATAAATGATGTTGTGCAATCATCGGTGAACATCCCCACTTCTGACCTTGTGATGGAGGGAAATTATTGATGAAGCAACTGAAGATAACAAAGTATGGAGCTAGACGAACACAATAGGCCAACTTGCATCTTAGGAGCAGAAAAGCTTAACCTCTCTGCAAAGCATCTTCTAGGGATGCCTAACCTGAAGAAGTTGCCCTCCTCCCTCCGGACAAACCTCAAGGGATCTCTCTCTTGTAATCTCTTCGGCCTTGAAACTGCTCGACCATGTCCTGAAGCAAACCAGGTACTATACCGCATCCATCCCCGCCCCTTTAACTTGTCTGTCTCCTCTCCACCTATCTTCTCCTCTATCCATCTTCGATCTCACCCCCCCTCCCTATTTATTTCAGAACCCTCTCCCACTCCCCCATTTCTGATGAAGGGTCTAGGCTCAAAACGTCAGCTTTTCTGCTCCTCTGTTGCTGCTTGGCCTGCTGTGCTCATTCAGCTCTACACCTGGTTATCTCAGACTCCAGCATCGCCAGTTCCTACTATCTCTGCGTGAGTTCTAACCACACAGGTAAGATGACATCGGTGGAAGTAGTCGATAGGATCCTTAATAGCAGCTCTTCTGCAGAACAGAAAATTTATCAGGAGACAATTAACACTTGTAACAAAGAGAATACATTAATCAGAGGTGATTTTAATCTTCATGTTATACTGGAAAAATCAAATTGGCAAAGGTGGGCACAGGAAAGGATTCACAGGGAGTATGTGATCTACAATATGTTGGAGATCAAAGCAGGGATCAGGCTACTTTGAATCTGGTGATATATAATAAGGCAGGTTGAATAATAGATTTTAGAGCAAAAGATCTTCTCGGGAATGGTGTTCATAAATGGTAGAATTTAGTATTCAGTTTGAGAGGGTTGAAACATGGGTCAGGAACAATTGTGTTAAGTTTAAATAAGAGTAATTACAAAGGAATGAGAGCAGAGTGGGCTGGCGGAAGGGGAAATAGACTTAGCAGAAAAGATGGTTGAGGAGCAAAGTGGATATTTTAAAAAATGTGCTGGGCTGACTGTAAAGACATATCCCAGTGAGGAAGAAGAGTTCTAAGATGCAAATAAACTGAGCCTGATTTTGATTAGATTAGATTAGATTCCTTACAGTGTGGAAACAGGCCCTTCAGCCTAAAGAGTACACACTGCCCCCTGGAGCATCCCATCCCCCAATAACCCACACACCCCTGAACACTGTGGGCAATTTAGCATGGCCAATCCACCTAGCCTGCACATCTTTGGACTGTGGTGGGGGAAACCGGAGCACCCGGAGGAAACCCACGCAGGCACAGGGAGAATGTGCAAACTCCACACAGACAGTCGCCCGAGGCTGAAACCGAACCTGGGTCCTTGGCGCTGTGAGGCTGCAGTGCTAACCACTGAGCCACCGTGTCGCCCCGGTTAAGTTAACAATAATATAAAATTGAAAGAAAAACATACAATGTGGTAAACTAAGTGAATGGGCAAGGTTTAAAAGCCGACAAAGATTACCAAAATTAAGGGGTGAAAATAAACTATGAGGGCAAAATAATAAGCAATATTAAAGTAGACAATAAGCATTTATTTAAATATGTAAACATGAAGTAGGGTGCCACAGGTGAATATATATCCCTTGGAAAACAAGGCTGGAGAGATAATAAGGGAAGTAGGAAATGGTCGAGCAGATGAATGAATACTTTGCATCACAGTATATGACCCTAATATGATTCTAATAGTACTGAAGTCAGTAGAAGGGAAACCAGAGGCTTGGGAATAAACACAATAACATTCACAACGGGAGAAGCTGACGGGGCTAAAGGCTGACAGGTCCCCGGGACCTGATGGGTTCCATCTCAGGTTTTGAAGAAAACAGCTACAGACATAATGGATAATAAAATGTGAGGCTGGATGAACACAGCAGGCCAAGCAGCATCTCAGGAGCACAAAAGCTGACGTTTCGGGCCTAGACCCTTCATCAGAGAGGGGGATGGGGGGAGGGAACTGGAATAAATAGGGAGAGAGGGGGAGGCGGACCGAAGATGGAGAGTAAAGAAGATAGGTGGAGAGGGTGTAGGTGGGGAGGTAGGGAGGGGATAGGTCAGTCCAGGGAAGACGGACAGGTCAAGGAGGTGGGATGAGGTTAGTAGGTAGCTGGGGGTGCGGCTTGGGGTGGGAGGAAGGGATGGGTGAGAGGAAGAACCGGTTAGGGAGGCAGAGACAGGTTGGACTGGTTTTGGGATGCAGTGGGTGGGGGGGAAGAGCTGGGCTGGTTGTGTGGTGCAGTGGGGGGAGGGGATGAACTGGGCTGGTTTAGGGATGCAGTGGGGGAAGGGGAGATTTTGAAACTGGTGAAGTCCACATTGATACCATATGGCTGCAGGGTTCCCAGGCGGAATATGAGTTGCTGTTCCTGCAACCTTCGGGTGGCATCATTGTGGCAGTGCAGGAGGCCCATGATGGACATGTCATCAAGAAAATGGGAGGGGGAGTCTTTTGCACTGATGCATTGGACTCTTCCATCATTGAGGATGGGGATATTTGTGGAGTCTCTTCCTCCAGTGAGTTGTTTAATCTAACAACAGACAATCTAGCCAATAATCTTGACATTCAATTGTGTTATCACCACGTCCTGGAGGTTACCATTGCCCAGAAACTCAACTGGATGCACCATATACAACAGCATGTACAAGAGGCTACAGGAGGAGGCCAGGAGCTAGGAACTCTGCAGTGAGTAACTCACCCCTGACTCCCTAAAGCCTGTCCACCATCTACAAGGGACAAGTCAGGAGTGTGATGGAATACTCCCCACTTGCCTGGATGGGTGCAGCCCCAACAACCCTCAAAAAGCTTGATACCATCCAGGCCAAAGCAGCCTGGTACCATCAGATCCATTGGTTTTGGGTTCACTTAGTTCAATCTGTCATTTTCTCTTTATTCTGTTTGGTATGCAAGTCGTCCTATTTGATACCTTCACCAGATTGACACCTCAATTTCAGGCATGCCCTCCTGCACTCTCCATTGAACCAGGGTCGGTCCCCTGGCTTAATAGTAACGGCTGAGCGGGGGATGTGCCAGGCCATGAGGTTACATATTCTGCTGCTCCTGATGGCCCACAGCGCCTCATGGATGCCCGTACCTGAATAACCAGAGCTGTTTGGTGTCTACCCCTTTAGCACAGCGATACTGCCACACAGAGTATTCTCAATGTGACTGTCTCCTCATCTCCACAAGGACTGTTGATGAAGCTGGGTGAATGGATCTCTTGTGCCCTCTCTTGGGATCTAGGCCCGAAACGTCAGCTTTTGTGCTCCTGAGATGCTGCTTGGCCTGCTGTGTTCATCCAGCCTCACATTTTATTATCTTGGAATCTCCAGCATCTGCAGTTCCCATTATCTCACAGACATAATGGATGCAGTGCAGTAATTTCCAGGAATCTTAGAATCTTGTAAAATCCAAGAGTATTGGAAAATTGCCAATGTAAAAACCTTATTCAAAAAGGAAGGGTGAACACAGTCCATTTAGTTTACCATTTTTAATTGGGGAAATATTTAGAGTCTATTATAACCAATGTTATAAAGGATAAGTTCACCAAAAGTCCTTAGATAGCACTTTCCAAACCCATGACCACCTCCATTTAGAAGGGCAAGGGACAGCAAATACATGGGAACACCATCCCCTGCAAGATCCCCTCCAAGCTGCTCACCATCCTGACTTGGAAATCTGTCGCTGTTCCTTCACTGTCGCCGGGTCAAAATCCTGAAATTCCCTCCCTAAGGGCATTGTGGGTCAACCCACAGAACATGGACTGCAGCGATTCAAGAAGGCAGCTCATTGCCACCTTATCAAAGCCAACTAAGGACAGGCAATAAAATGGTGGGCAGCCAGTGACACCCACCTTCCACGATGAAAAAAAATTACAGAGCATCAAAAAATACATATAAAATCAATCAAAGTCATCGGGGTTTCATGAAGGGCAAATCAAGCCTGACAAACTTACTAGAATTCTTTGAGGAGATAACAAACAAATAGATAAAGGGGAAAAAATAGATGTGAATTTCCACAAGGTGTTTGATATGATGCCACAAATTAGGTTACTTAGTAAGATAAGAGTCTGTGATGTCTTGGTAGTATGTTAACATGGATGAGGATTGCGGACTAAAAGAAGACTGAGAGTTGGGATAAAGACTGGCATTTTCACAACGACAACGTGTAACTAGGGGAGTGCTGTAGGGATCAGTGCTGGGGCCACACTCATTTACAATATATATTAATGAATGGAATAAGGAAAGTTTGTGCATGACACAAAAACAAGTGTTGAGGATAATACAAAGCGTCCGCAGAGGGATATAGACAGGTTTGGTGAATGGGCTGGATGGAATGGGTTGTGCACTTTGGTAGGAAGGATAGAGAGTTGAATATCTAAATGGAGAAGGACTGCAGAAAGCTGTAGCACAGGGAGATTTGAGAGTCCTCCTACATATATCACAATGAAATAATTCACCCTCCACTCTCCTCCATTCTAGTAAACAATGAATTCTAGCTCATTACCACTCTCCCTCACATCCAACACTGAATCATTTACCGAATCTCTTCAGTCCATGTGCCGTTGGATAGTTGGAGCAGTGAGTCTTTGTCTAGATTATGGAATTCTATCATTACTAGGGAGCAATCCCAGTTTCTCCAAGTTAACCTGGACCTAACACCACCCCCTCACCGATTGATTCATTCTGATAAATTGGCTTCACAACTTTGTATCCTTCTTAAATTCTGGGGACAAGAACTGGGTGCAATACTGTAGTAAGTAGAGGCCTAAGTAGAGGCTTTAGACAGGTTCAGCATAACTGCTCTGCTTTTCCTCTCAATACTCTACTTATGAATACCATATTCTCTGCTAACACTCTCATAATATTCCACATTCAAAAATCAGTGCAAATTAGCTCTCAGGTTCTCCGGTCCCTGCACAATTTTTTGGATAAGGCCACGAAATCTACATTGCCTCTCCCCATCTGTAAAATGACTTTACTCTGCTAACCTCTACCTGCCACTTGTCTGCCCATCCAGCTAGCCTCTCCCTGTACCTTCTACCGGTGTTACCCTCACCTTAATGCCTTCAAATTTTGGCATTGATTTCCATTTTTGAAATGTTACAACTCCATTCCAATATCCAAGCCATATTCCCTCAAATTAACCTAATACATCAACAATATAAACCACGACTGGTTACGTTTTATAGGGGAAGGATGTTAAGGATTACTGTGGGCAAAATTCCAATCACTTGTACATTAACCGCTTTAATGGATAGAAAAAAAAATTGGAAAACATTTCAGGTTAAATAGGATGAATTATATGCAATCAACATGGAAACAGGTTGCAGTCATGAACACAGTGTTCTGTATACCATCCAGTTTCTTCCTAACGGACCCAGATGTCTTCCTGTTTACCAACAGTGAAACAAGTTTTGTAGTTCATTTCCTGAGCATTGCTAACAGCTTGCCGGTTCTCATTATTGCATTTGAGCAGAGAGGCCTAAGAGGGGATTTGATAGAGGTGTTTACAATGGCAAAGGTTTTTGATAGGGTAGGATTGGGTGAGTTAGGGATCCTCCTCATAGACCCGTTCCTGGGTTTGGCAAAAGTAGCCTTGAACAGGTCTAGGCAGTGGTCATAGTGCCTGACTGTCTGCCCCTCACTTGCAGTTATGTCTATAACAGCATTATAAATCGGAACAGAATAGGCCACTCGGCCCCTCGAGCCTGTGCTGCCATTCAATATGCCATTCATGCCTGATCTGACTTCCCTCACGTGCCACTTTCCTGTCCCTTCCCCATAACCCTTGATTCCCCAACGGAGCAAGAATCTATCTGTCTCAGCTTTAAATATACACAAGGACTCTGCCCCACAGCTCTCTGTGGCAAGGTGTTCTGAAGACTCACAACCCTCAGGGAGAAGAAATTCCTCTTCATCTCCACCTTAACTTGGTGCCCCTTTATCTGAGACTATGCTCTGTGTTCCTAAACTCTCCCATGAAGGCAAACATCCTCTTAGCATTTACCCTGTCAAGCCCTTTAAGAATCTTCATGTTTCAATGAGATCGCCTCTCATTCTTCAAAATTCCAGTGAGTAGAATTCCTAGCTGTTTAGCATTTGCTCATTAGACAATCTGTCCATTCCAGGGATTGACCTAATGAACCTTCTCTGAGCTGCTGACAATGAAATGCATGTGCATTGAGAGGGGACCTGTGATATCTGCCAGTGGGGGCCTTTAGATACCAGAGGGCACTGTGAGGGCTGGGGCGCATTGTCATCCTGAAGAGTACTATTTTGTTCTAGTCAACTTCCATTCACCTCTTAGAGGTTTCCATGAACCGTTTGTTTATGTTTTTCTCACTGTGTCCCATCGGGATGTTTAAGCTGACTGTTGGATCGTTTCAGTGGGTAGGTGGAGTAAATAAAGAGAATCTAGGCAGTAGCTGTAGGGAAGGTGATGGCCTTGTGGTATTATCGCTGGGCTGCTAATCCAGGAACCCAGGTAAATGCTCTGGGGATCTGAGTTCAAATCCTGCCACAGCAGACGGTCAAATTTGAATTCAATGAAAACCTGCAGTTACGAGTTTAATGCTGTCCATGAATTTGTTGGCAGTTGTTGGGAAAAATCCATCTGATTCATTAATGCCCTTTAGAGGAAGGAAATCGGCCATCCTTACCTGGTCTGGCTTACATGTGACTCCAGACCCACAGCAATATGGTTGACTCTTAACTGCCTTTGGGTGGTTGATAAATTCTGGCCCAGCCAGAGAGGCCCACATTCTGTGAGTGCATCAACAAACAAACAAAATATGGGCTCCTATCAATACCCCCATGATTATGGACATGAGGCTTCAGGGGGAAAAAAAAGGACTTCCTGTAATTGGGTCTGACGTGGATTTCTAGAATTACTAGGCCAGCAGAGAATGGCAATGGATTCCATGGAGTGTGAAGCTGTTGACTTCTCTCAGGCTAACGCCATGCCATTGTGCCAGTGCCCTCTGCTGTTACTGTGGGGTGGTGCCATGTCAACCTGGGCCTTCTAGGCCTAAGGTCACCCCTGTGAATGCACAGTGGCTTCTTTCAGAAGGGAACTGGAGAGCGATTTGACATGGAACAGAATGCCGCAGATCCTGGCTCCATGGGGTTAGTTGAAACTACAAGGTTGCATTCTGTCTCCTATTCCGCCATTCACAGCCCCCATTCTCCAGTGCTGAGGGAGTACTCTACTGTCAACGATCCCTTTGTTCTCTGAAGCTCTGTCACTCCTCTTGAGACCTGGTGTTAAAATAAAAGGTCCCACAGCAGGATGTCTTCAGGTGTTGATGTGCGCTTTAGAAATGCCGGTCTCCGTACTCAGCAGGTCACAACATTAGAAATTCAAGAGAAAACGCAAACCATTTCCTTTGAGACGATTCAAAAGATGTGTTCCCCAAGGGTTCCAGCATTTGTTGGACTCAGGATAATTGACAGTAATTAAATAAAACGTAAATCTTGACCATTCTGATAAGCTGGCGATCTCGATAATGATGGCCAAGTGGCCTGTTGTGTGAGCTTAGGTTTGTTCAAGATGTAATTTACCTCCCGCTGGCCTCATGCTGTATATTTAACCATCTTATTCATTCACAGTCAAATCTTTCTTGGAAAATAATTTATTCCGAGAAATTCAATCAGGGAATGAGCTCCATTGTTTCTTGTTGAGCTCCTGGAGGCGCTGTCTCTGCTGTGAGAGTATTGAGCTGGCACGATGCCAGTCTTATATACCACCCACACAATCCAACAACTACCCACATACAGTACAGACACACAAACACACACTCACACAGACACACACACATAGACACACCGAAATACACGCACTCATAGACAGACAGGCACAGACACATGCGCACAGACATACACACACATACACACACACACACACACACGCACACACAGACACACACAGACACGCACACACAGATACACACACAACACACACACACACACACACACACACACACAGACAGACATAAGCACGCACAGATACACATGCACACACATACAAACACGAACACACATGCACACACACACACACGCAATACACACACACACACAGACACACACACACAGACACACACACACACAGACAGACAGACACACTCATGCACACACAAATCTACCCACACACAGACATATATAAATACACACACAGACATATATAAATACACACACACAGACAAAAAACACACACAAGTGCAGTCAAATAACTAGTCACACACCCACACTTAGACATAAACACACAAACACAAACTTACACATACACTAAAGTGGACAAAGCAGCCGCTTGACTGGCACCACATCCACAACCATTCACTCCCTCCACCACCGACGCTCAGTAGCTGCAGTGTGTACCATCTACAAGATGCTCTGCAGAAATACACCAGAGATCCTCAGGCAGCGCCTTCCAAACCCACAAACACTTCCATCTGTAAGGACAAGGGCAGTAGATATATGGTACACCATCACCTGCAAGTTCCCCTTCAAGCCACTCACCATCCTGACCTGGAAGTGCATCGCTGTTCCTTCACTGTCACTGAGTCAAAATCCTGGAATTCCCTCCTTAAGGGCGTTGTGGGTCAACCCACAGCAGGAGGACAGCAGCGGATCCAGATGGCAGCTCATCCCCATCTTCTCAAGGGCAATTAGGGACAGGTAATAAATGCTGGCCCAGCCACGATGCCCACATCCCACAAAATGAATGAATAAAAAATCACATCATAACGCACAGAGTCGCACCCATGTTCAGGCATAAACACACACAGATACACACAAACACAACTCACCTCACAGTGACATAAGCACACACACTACACATGCACAGAAACATATGTACACATGTAAAGGTAAACAGACACACACACACATCACAAACACATTATTTCTGTTGAAGCAACCATCTAATGTGTTCTTGAAGGCCTCAACTGGACCTGCCTCCAGCACACTTCCAGCCAGTGCATTCCAGACCCTAACCATTCACTGCATGGAAAAGTTATTTGACACCTCACATTTACTTCTCATGCAAATTATTTTAAATCTGTGCTTTCTTGTTCTTAAGCATTCTCAATGTTTTTTTGCTGGTTCTTAAACTTTGGCCAATTATTACCAAGAGGTAATTTTAGCAGTGATTCTTGCAATTTGATACTAACCTTAACTGTCTTATTCTGCCACAGCTAATGTATCTATCTCAAGGGATCTCTCTTTTTTTCTGATGAAGATAAATCAGCTGAGAATGATTAAATATTTCTAAAAATCTCTCTCTACATTTTCTACCTTTCAACCTAGTTTCCAAGTCTACTTTGGCTCACTGCGCCTTTCTAACTTTAATAAAAAACTTTATTTAGTTTTAAAACACTAGTCTTAGACCTACACTTCTCTTCTTTAAATTAAACATGAAATATTATCATCTTATGATCACTGTCACCTAGAAGCTCCTTTACCATAAAGTTATTGATTAATTATATATTGTTGCTCATTATCTGTTCAAGAACAATATGTTCCCTGCTGAGATTTTGAGGGAATGAAACTATAAGAAATTGTCCTGAGTAACTTTTTCAGACTCATTTATACATGCTACTTTGTCAAGCTGATTTGCCCAAGCTATCTGCAGATTAAAGTCACATCTTACTCCTGTGACACTTTTCTCTCACACCTCATTCATTCCAAGGTACTCTGTCCCAACCAAATAACTACTGTTAGGGGGCCCACAACTGAACTTTTACCTTTCTTATTGATCAGCTCTACCCAAAATGATTTGACATTTTTTCAGCTAATATCATATCACAACACCGTACTAAACAGCATCCTCTCTTAATGCAGCTTTTCTTAGCTGAAGCCAAAACATTGAATGTTTTCAATAAGGAATTACATATAGTTCTTAGGAATAAATTGTACTGGGGAGAAAGTGGAATCAGGGGATCGAGCTGGAGGATCAGCCATGATCTTATTGAATAATGGTGCAGGCTCAAAGGTCTAAATTACTTACCCCCGTTCCGATTTACTATGTTCCTATCTTATTCAAAATGTCATTCAGCCCTAAATATGCAGGCCTTAGCCTTGGTCACCTTGCAGCCATATCTCTTTACGAGGTTGTATCAACTTGTTTTGATTGGCGCTAATAATTCATTTGTGTTGTGACAAAAGCTGCATCTAGTCAGATGCATAGATTTTAATGTTGTCTTTTTAGCAATTTTGCAATCTCTGGCTTTTCGGTTTCCTCCGATCAATCTATGATTATTATCACTGAAAACGCTATTCTATTCTGTAAACTCAATGTTTCCCTTTGTCTTAAGATATCTTGTCGCGTGACCCTTTCTCCTCACAATTTAAGTTAAAGCCCTCTTTACTATCCAATGGGAGAACACCGGTCCCAATGTGGTTCAGGTGAAGACCCTCCTAACAGCACAGCTTCCCACGTCCCCAGCCTGATGCAGGTAAATCTCCCATGTACAATAGTCTCTCTCTAATCTATATGCAAGCTGTACATCAGAACATGGGAAGGTACACGCTTACACACACAAACACAGCCATATGCACTAACACACTGACACATTTCATACAACTACACAGAGATGAATGCACACAAGTCCACATCCATTAGGGAAAATAGTCACTGGGCGACCAAGTCATGAATCCCAGTTAATGTTCTGCACGTTCAAATCCTACTGTGGGAAATTAGTTAATTGTTCTAGAAAGGAAAACTTGCCTCAGTATTAGTAATTCTAAAATTTTCATTGGTTATTACAAAGCGTACAAGACAAAGGACCAGAAGTAGGCCACTCAGCCCATCTAATCCAATCTATGACTCAAGTTGATTACGACTGATTTGATAATCTTCAACTCCACTTTCCTGCCTTATCCCCCTAACCCTTAATTTCCTTACTGATTAAAAATGTCTGTCTGAACCTTGAATGTATTTAATGACCCAAAATCTACAGCACCCAGGGTGAAGAGTAAGAACATAAGAACCAGGAGCAAGAGTAGGCCATCTGACTCTGCTCTGCCATTCAATAAGATCATGGCTGACCTTTACGTGGCCTCAGTTCCACTTACCCACCCCCTCAATATAAATATTAATTCCTTCATTACTCAAAAAGTTATCTCTCTTTGCTTAAAAACATTCAAAGAGGAAGCCTCAACTACTTCACTGGGCAGGAAATTCCACAGATTCACAATCCTTTGGGTGAAAAAGTTCCTCCTCAATTCAGTCCTAAGTCAGGCCTCTCTTACTTTTGAGGCTATGCTCTCTTGTTCTAGTTTTACCTCCCAGTGGGAACATCCTCCCTGCTTCTGTCTTAACTATTCCCTTCATAATTTTATATATTTCTATGGGATGCCCCTCAGTCTTCTAATTTCTAATGAATATAATCCCAGTCTACTCAGTCTCTCCCCATAAACCAACCCTCTCAACTCCAGAATCAACCAAGTGAATTTTGATTGATCTTAGTAGGATAATAGATTGGATAAAACATCGTGGACTGAACAACCTGTACTGTGCTGTACTGTTCTATGTTCTATGAATCTCGCCTGCGCCCCTGCAGTGCTAATACACCCTTTCTCAAGTAATGAGACCAAAACTGTACAGAGTACTCCAGGTGTGGCCTCACCAGCACCCTATACAGCTGTAACATAACCTCCCTGTTTTTAAACACAATCCGTCAAGCAATGAAGGACAAAATTCCATTTGCCTTCTTAATTGCCTGTTGTACCTGCAAACCAACCTTCTGTGATTCATGCACAAGGTCACCCAGGTCCCTCTGCACAGCAGCATGCTTTTTTACCATTCAAACAATAATCCATTTTACTGTTATTCCTACCAAAATGGATGACTTCATGCTTATCAACATTGACCTCCTTCTGCCTGATCTTTGCTCACTCACTTAAACTATTTATAACCCTCTGCAAACTTTCAGCGTCCTCCGCACACTTTGTTCTACCACTCATCTTAGTGTCATCCGCAAACTCTGACACACTATGCATGGTCCCCAAATCCAAATCATTGATGTAAATTGTAAACAATTGGTATCCTGACACTGATCCCTGAGGCCCACCACTAGTCTGAACACCAACCAGAAAAACACCCATTTATCCCCAGGCTTTGCTTCCGGTTAGTTAACCAATCCTCTGTTCATGCTAATACACTGACCATAACGCCGAATTCCACACATTCATCATGCGCAGACAGAAAAGAATTCCTCTGAATCTCATTCTTAAATGAGTGACTCCTTATTCGGAGATTCTGCCCTATGGTCCTAGACTGCCCCATGTGGGAAAACAACCTCTCCACATCGACCCTGCCAAGATCCCTAAGAAGCTTCCATGTTTCAATAAGCTCGCTTCTAAATTCCAGGAGTAAAGGACCAGTCTACTCAACTTCTCGTCTCAAGAAAATCCCTCCATACCTGGGATCAGCCGCGTGAACTTTCTCTAGACTCTCTTCAATGTCATTACATCATTCCTTTAACAAGGGGCCCAAAACTGTTTGCAGTATTCCAGCTGTGTGGTCTGACCAGGGCCTTGTACACATTTACACTCCTACTTTTATACTCCAATCCTATTGAAATGAAGGCCAACATTTGATTTGCCTTCCTAATTACCTGCTGAACTTTCCATGACCTCATGTTCACTTATTTGAATAATGTTCAGCTCCTCTATTTTGAAAAAGCTTTCCAGGGTGAGACACAGTCTAAGTGAGTCTACGGTTCAGGGAATTCAGAGGCAACGTGGGAATTGCATGCAGAAAGGAATGAGATGCTTTTCGCTTGCGATTTTTTTTAAGCTCATAATTTGTGTGGTCTTTTTAAACAGGATACTTCAGGCCCAGGATCAGTGGCCCAGCACAAGCAAACTATAAGTTAATTGGTTGATGACAGCTACTGGTTTGGCTATCTATTACTGGTTACTTTCAGATCGAAGGTATATTGGGT
Source organism: Stegostoma tigrinum (assembly GCF_030684315.1). Classification (NCBI taxonomy): domain Eukaryota; kingdom Metazoa; phylum Chordata; class Chondrichthyes; order Orectolobiformes; family Stegostomatidae; genus Stegostoma; species Stegostoma tigrinum. The sequence continues at coordinate 8,801,241 of NC_081363.1, forward strand.
AAACGTCTACAGGTTAATATTTACAACTAAAACATCAGTGTGAGACTTCTTAAAAAATCAAGTTAAGAACTAAGTAATTAAAATAGCAAAGCTGGGCCTGATGATGTGTTGTAGCTGCAGGATGTGGGAGCTGATGGAAACCAGTGTGGTTCGCAGTGACCACATCTGTAGCAAGTGTTGGTTGCTTGAGGAACTCTGGCTCAGAGGTGACACATTGGGGAGGCGGAGGAGGGGAAGAGTTACCTGGACACTGTGTTAGAGGAAGCAGTCATACCCCCCATTAGATTAACTACCCCCAATATGATCAGTGGTCAGGGACGGGAGGGTGTGACTACTAGCAATGCTGGTAGAGGGAGCCAGGAGATAGCGCTGAAGGAGCCTCAGCCCTTGAGCTTGTCTAAAAGGTTGAAGATTCTTGCTCTGGGTGTGGGTGAAAGTGGGGGCTGTAGGGAGGAGGAGGAGGAAGCTGGTCACAGCACTGTGTGTCCTGGGTCCAGGGAGCTATTATAGAACGGGGAGAAAAAGAGAAATGTAGTTGTAATCAGGGATGCTACAGTCAGGGGAATAGACACTGTTTCTCTGTGGTCAAGATATCACATCCAGTTGCAGAGGTACTTAGAGGAGATGGTGAAAAATTCAGCTGTTGTGGTTCATGTAGGTACCAATGATGTAGATAGAAAGAGGTTCTGCTGAGGGAATAGGAGCAGTTAGGGGTGATTAGGAAGGACCACCAAAAAGGTAATAATATCTGGAACACTACTCCAGCCAGGAGCAAATTGGCACAGCATCAACCAGATTAAAGAGGTAATCACGTGGCTCAAAGATTGGAGTGGGACAAATGGGTTCAAATTCACGGGACATTGGCACCAGTGAGGAGGAGGGAGCTGTTCCAAAGGGATGTGCTCCACCTGAATCATGCTGGGACCAGAGTCCTGAAGAATCACATAACTGGACCTCTGGATAGGGCTTTAAACTAAATAGTGGGAGTGGGATGTTCAGTTACATGGAAAATGTTAAAGGACGGATGAGTTCAGCAGAGGTTATTAAAGTTTCCAGAACAAGTGATAGGACAGAGACAATGGAACTCTCTTTACTCAGAGAGTGGTAAGGGCATGGAACGCCCTGCCTGCCAATGTAGTTAACTCAGCCACATTAGGGGCATTTAAACAGTCCTTGGATAAGCAAATGGATAATGATGGGATAGTGTAGGGGGAGGGGCTTAGATTAGTTCAGAGGTGGGCGCAACATCGAGGGCCGAAGGCCCTGTTCCGCGCTGTATTGTTCTATGTTCTATGAAAGGGTCAGGAACCTAACTTCAGGCACAGTGGATGAGGGGACAACAATGAGAAGGGGGCAATCCACACAGGACTGAGGGGTTTGTACTTAAATGCACAAAGATCTATTTGGATTTCCAAAAGGCCTTTGACAATGTGTTGCACAGGAGGCTGCTGAATAAAATAAGAGCTGATGAAGTTAGGGGCAAGGTAATGTTCTAACATTGACCCCTGCAGAACTCCTCTGGTCACCGGCTGCAATCCTGATGAAGATAACAAAGTGTGGGGCTGGATGAACACAGCAGGCCAAGCAGCATCTCAGGAGCACAAAAGCTGACGTTTCGGGCCTAGACAGCTTGGCCTGCTGTGTTCATCCAGCCCCACACTTTGTTATCTCGGATTCTCTGGCATCTGTAGTTCCCATTATCTCTGATCGCAATCCTGACGAATACGCTGTTATTGCCACTCTCATCCTTCTATCAGTCAGCCAATCCTGTATCCAGGAGTTCGGCAGGGGTCAGTGTTGGAACAACAATTCTTCACATTTTCCAATAGCAATCTGGATGAAGGAACACAAAAATAGATGGAGGGACAGACAGTGTCGAGGAAGTGGACAGGCTGCAGAAAGGACAATGGGCAAAGAAGTGGCAGATGGAATACAGTGTGGGAACATGTGAGGTTTTGCACTTTGGTAGGAAGAATAAAGAAAGGCACAGAGATAACAAGGTGTGGAGCCGGATGAACACAGCAGGCCAAGCAGCATCAGTGGAGCAGGAAAACTGACGTTTCAGGTCTAGACCCTTCTTGGCCTGCTATGTTCATCCAGCTCTACACCTTGTTATCTCAGATTCTCCAGCATCGGCAGTTCCTACTATCTCAGAATAAAGGTACAGTTTATTTTCTAAATGGGGAAAGGCTTCAGAAATCTGAAGCACAAAGGGGCTTTGGAATCTCATTTTCTAAAGGTTAACACGCAGGTTTTGTTGGCAGTTAGGAAGGTAACGCAATGTTTGCATTAATTTTGAGAGGGCTAGGATGCAAGAGCAAGAATGTAGTGCTGAAGGTGTAGAAGGATCTGTTTGGACTGCATTTGTGAGCATTTTGGAGCCCCGTGTCTAATGTGTTGGAGGGGGCCCAGAGGATGTTTACAAGAAAGATCCTGGGGATGAAGGCCTTGTCATATGGACTCAATGGAGTTTAGAAGGGTGCGGGGTATCCTACAGATTACTACAGAATACTAAGAGGCCTGGAAAGAGTTGATGTGGAGAAGATGTTTTCACTGGTAGGAGAGGCTAGGACACAAGGCCACAGTCTCAGAGTGAAGGGACAATCCTTCAGAAATGAGAGGAGAAAGAATTTCTTCAGCCAGAAGTTGGTAACTCTTCCAAACTGATTACCACAGCGGGCTTTGGAGGTCAAGTCGTTGAGTGTCTTTAAGTTGGAAATAGATTGGTTCTTGATTGGTGTGGGTACAGCGAGGGTTATGGGGAGAAGGCAGGAGAATAAGGTTGAGAAACATATAGGACATGATTGAATGGCCAAGCAGGCTCGATTGATTGAATGGCCTAATTTCCTCTGCTCCTATTTCTTGTGTTCTTATTCTTCATACCAAGGTGCGTACCTTCACATCACAGAATCACACAGTGTGGAGGTAGGCCATTCGGCTCCCACACTGAAGAGCATCCTACCCAGGCCCCACACCTGCAATGGCTAATCTATGCAGCCTGAACATCCCTGAACACTACGGGCAATTTAGCATGGCTGATCCACCTCGCCTGCACATCTTTGGACTGTGGGAGGAAACTGGAGCACCCGGAGGAAACCCACGCAGACACAGGGAGAATGTGCAAACTCCACACAGACACCTGAGGCTGGAATCGCACCCGGGTCCCTGGCGCTGTGAGGCTGCATTGCTAACCACTGAGCCACCGGGCCGCCCCTGGATTTCTTTTCCTTATAGGGGAGCTAATGGATAAGTGGTATTATCAGTAAACTACTAATCTAGAGACCAAACTAATGTTCTGGGTTCAAATCTTGCCATGGTAGATGGTGGAATTTGGATTCAATACAATTCAGGGATTAAGAAATAATGACGACCGTGAAACTATTGTCAATTGTTCGAAAAACCCATCTAATTCAATAATGCTGTTTCCCGGTCTGGCCTACACGTGACTCCCAACCCACTGCAATGTTACATAGAACATAGAACATAGAACAGTACAGCACAGAACAGGCCCTTCAGCCCACAATGTTGTGCCGACCATTGATCCTCATGTATGCACCCTCAAATTTCTGTGACCATATACATGTCCAGCAGTCTCTTAAATGACCCCAATGACCTTGCTTCCACAACTGCTGCTGGCAACGCATTCCATGCTCTCACAACTCTCTGCGTAAAGAACCTGCCTCTGACATCCCCTCAATACTTTCCACCAACCAGCTTAAAACTATGACCCCTCGTGCTAGCCATTTCTGCCCTGGGAAATAGTCTCTGGCTATCAACTCTATCTATGCCTCTCATTATCTTGTATACCTCAATTAGGTCCCCTCTCCTCCTCCTTTTCTCCAATGAAAAGAGACCGAGCTCAGTCAACCTCTCTTCATAAGATAAGCCCTCCAGTCCAGGCAGCATCCTGGTAAACCTCCTCTGAACCCTCTCCAAAGCATCCACATCTTTCCTATAATAGGGCGCCCAGAGCTGGACGCAGTATTCCAAGTGCGGTCTAACCAAAGTTTTATAGAGCTGCAACAAGATCTCACGACTCTTAAACTCAATCCCCCTGTTAATGAAAGCCAAAACACCATATGCTTTCTTAACAACCCTGCCCACTTGGGTGGCCATTTTAAGGGATCTATGTATCTGCACACCAAGATCCCTCTGTTCCTCCACGCTGCCAAGAATCCTATCCTTAATCCTGTACTCAGCTTTCAAATTCGACCTTCCAAAATGCATCACCTCGCATTTATCCAGGTTGAACTCCATCTGCCACCTCTCAGCCCATCTCTGCATCCTGTCAATGTCCCGCTGCAGCCTACAACAGCCCTCTATACTGTCAACGACACCTCCGACCTTTGTGTCGTCTGCAAACTTGCTGACCCATCCTTCAATCCCCTCATCCAAGTCATTAATAAAAATTACAAACAGTAGAGGCCCAAGGACAGAGCCCTGTGGAACCCCACTCACCACTGACTTCCAGGCAGAATATTTTCCTTCTACTACCACTCGCTGTCTTCTGTTGGCCAGCCAATTCTGTATCCAAGCAGCTAAGTTCCCCTGTATCCCATTCCTCCTGACCTTTCTGAATGAGCCTACCATGGGGAACCTTATCAAATGCCTTACTGAAGTCCATATACACCACATCCACAGCTCGACCCTCATCAACTTATGTTGGTGACTCTTAACTGCTCTCTGGGCAATTAGGGATGGACAATAAATTTAACCTAGTCAGTGACACTCTCATCCCGTGAATGAAGAGAAATGCCAAGTTTGTGCTCACACACTGAACCTATATCCCTCTGCAGACTCTTTGTGTAACCCTCACCACTTCCCTTCCCACCTACTGTTGCATCAGCCACAAACTTGGTGACAGCAGTGTCACTAGCCTCTTCCCACTCATCACTAAACACCGTAAACAAGTATTGTAGCAGCATGAATCCCCACGGCACTCCACCAGTTATAGGTTAATGTCCTGAAAATACTTCCCCGTCCCAACTCTCTGTTGTCTATTAGCCAGTCACAGAATCATAGAATCCCTGCAGTGTGGAAATAGGCCCTTTGACCCAACAAGTCCACAATGAACCTCAGACTATCCGACCCAGACCCATCCCCCTATAACCCACCTAATGTACACCTCCCTGAGCACCACAGGCAACGTAGCATGGCCAATCTACCTAACCTGCATGTTTGGACTGTGGGAGGAAACCAATGCACCTGGAGGAAACCCACTAAGACACGGAGAGAATGTACAAACTCCACACAGATATCGCCTGAGGCTGGAATCGAACCCAGGTCCCTGGTGCTGAGACGCAGCAGTGCCAACCACTGTGCCATCCTAGCCTATCCTATTGGGTTCGCTAATAAGGGACTCTGTTACCCTGTCTGGCCCCAAAGTAAGGTGGATGAACAGAGCTGTTCACTTAGCGTCTGCCTCCTTCTTTTATTAATCCTTTCATGCCATGTGTTTATTGCTGATTAGCCTGCATTTATTGTCCAATCCCAATGACCCTTCAGACAGTTCTGAGGGCAGTCCAGCATTGACCACATCGCTGTTGAAGATGCAAGCTATCTTGGTCTTTACTTGTTTGCTGTTCTTATCTACTCTGATCCATATAAGCAGACAAGTCAACAATACGACAGCTTTTAATCCCCTCCCCCACTGTGGAGGCTATCACTGTGTCCATTCATTTCTGTGTACAAGCGTACACATATACACACTCCTGTAAACATACCAGTGTGTACATGAGTATGCAGTTACACACACACACAAAAACACACACACACACACACACACACACACACACACTCTTTCTCCCTCACACTCTCTCTCTTCCCCTCAAACACATACACACACACTCTCCCCCTCACACACAAACACACACACACACTCTCTCTCACACACACACTCTCCCCCTCACACACACAAACACACACACACTCTCTCTCACACACACTCTCCCCCTCACACACACAAACACACACACACTCTCCCCCTCACACACACGCAAACACACACACACTCACTCACACACTCTCCCCCTCACACACACGCAAACACACACACACTCTCTCTCTCTCACTCACACACTCTTCCCCTCACACACACACAAACACACACACACTCTCTCCCTCTCACATACACACTCTCCCCCTCACACATACACAAACACACACACACTCTCCCCCTCACACACACACTCTCCCCCTCACACACACACTCTCCCCCTCACACACACACTCTCCCCCTCACACACACACTCTCCCCCTCACACACACACTCTCCCCCTCACACACACACTCTCCCCCTCACACACACACTCTCCCCCTCACACACACACTCTCCCCCTCACACACACACTCTCCCCCTCACACACACACTCTCCCCCTCACACACACACTCTCCCCCTCACACACACACTCTCCCCCTCACACACACAGAAACACACACACACTCTCTCTCACACACACACTCTCCCCCTCACACACACAAACACACACACTCTCTCTCTCTCTCACACACTCTCCCCCTCACACACACACACACACACACACACACACTCTCTCTCCCTCACACACACACTCTCCCCCTCACACACACACAAACACACACACTCTCTCTCTGTCCCCCTCACACACACACAAAAACACACACACTCTCTCTCACACACACTCTCCCCCTCACACACACACTCTCCCCCTCACACACACAAACACACACACTCTCACACACACTCTCCCCCTCACACACACACAGACACACACACACTCTCTCCCCCTCACACACACACAAACACACACATACTCTCTCTCTCACACACACACTCTCCCCCTCACACACACACTCTCTCTCTCACACACACACTCTCCCCCTCTCACACACACAAACACACACACACTCTCTCTCACACACACACTCTCCTCCTCACACACACAAACACACACACACTCTCTCTCTCACACACTCTCCCCCTCACACACACACACTCTCTCCCTCACACACACACTCTCCCCCTCACACACACACAAACACACACACTCTCTCTCTGTCCCCCTCACACACACACAAACACACACACACTCTCTCTCTCTCTCACACACTCTCCCCCTCACACACACACACTCTCTCCCTCACACACACACTCTCCCCCTCACACACACACTCTCCCCCTCACACACACACACTCTCCCCCTCACACACACACACTCTCCCCCTCACACACACACAAACACACACACTCTCTCTCTGTCCCCCTCACACACACACAAACACACACACTCTCTCTCTGTCCCCCTCACACACACACAAACACACACACTCTCTCTCTGTCCCCCTCACACACACACAAACACACACACACTCTCTCTCTCTCTCACACACTCTCCCCCTCACACACACACTCTCCCCCTCACACACACACACTCTCCCCCTCACACACACACACTCTCCCCCTCACACACACACAAACACACACACTCTCTCTCTGTCCCCCTCACACACACACAAACACACACACTCTCTCTCTGTCCCCCTCACACACACACAAACACACACACTCTCTCTCTGTCCCCCTCACACACACACAAACACACACACTCTCTCTCTGTCCCCCTCACACACACACAAACACACACACACTCTCTCTCACACACACACAAACACACACACACACTCTCTCTCTCACACACACAAACACACACACACACTCTCTCTCTCACACACACAAACACACACACACACTCTCTCTCTCACACACACAAACACACACACACACTCTCTCTCTCACACACACAAACACACACACACACTCTCTCTCTCACACACACAAACACACACACACACTCTCTCTCTCACACACACACTCCCCCTCACACACACACAAACACACACACACTCTCTCCCTCTCACACACACATACTCTCTCTCTCTCACACACACATCTCCCCCTCACACACACACTCTCTCTCTCACACACACACACACACTCTCCCCCTCACACACACAAACACACACACACTCTCTCTCTCTCACACACACACACTCTCCCCCTCACACACACACAAACACACACACTCTCTCTCTCACACACACTCTCTTCCCCTCAAACACAAACATGTGCACACCCCCCAACACCCACACACACACTGACACACACACACACGCTGACATGCACACACCCGCTGACACGCGCGCACACACTGACACACGCACACACGCATTTGGTCAAAAGCTGATAACAATCCAAACAGGTAGACAATTTACTGATAGCAAAGTGTGAAGCTGGATGAACACAGCAGGCCAAGCAGCATCTCAGGAGCACAAAAGCTGACGTTTCGGGCCTAGACCCTTCATCAGAGAGGGGGATGGGGGGAGGGAACTGGAATAAATAGGGAGAGAGGGGGAGGCGGACCGAAGATGGAGAGTAAAGAAGATAGGTGGAGAGGGTGTAGGTGGGGAGGTAGGGAGGGGATAGGTCAGTCCAGGGAAGACGGACAGGTCAAGGAGGTGGGATGAGGTTAGTAGGTAGCTGGGGGTGTGGCTTGGGGTGGGAGGAAGGGATGGGTGAGAGGAAGAACCGGTTCGGGAGGCAGAGACAGGTTGGACTGGTTTTGGGATGCAGTGGGTGGGGGGGAAGAGCTGGGCTGGTTGTGTGGTGCAGTGGGGGGAGGGGATGAACTGGGCTGGTTGAGGGATGCAGTGGGGGAAGGGGAGATTTTGAAACTGGTGAAGTCCACATTGATACCATATGGCTGCAGGGTTCCCAGGCGGAATATGAGTTGCTGTTCCTGCAACCTTCGGGTGGCATCATTGTGGCAGTGCAGGAGGCCCATGATGGACATGTCATCAAGAGAATGGGAGGGGGAGTGGAAATGGTTTGCGACTGGGAGGTGCAGTTGTTTGTTGCGAACTGAGCGGAGGTGTTCTGCAAAGCGGTCCCCAAGCCTCCGCTTGGTTTCCCCAATGTAGAGAAAGCCGCACCGGGTACAGTGGATGCATCCACTGTACCCGGTGCGGCTTTCTCTACATTGGGGAAACCAAGCGGAGGCTTGGGGACCGCTTTGCAGAACACCTCCGCTCAGTTCGCAACAAACAACTGCACCTCCCAGTCGCAAACCATTTCCACTCCCCCTCCCATTCTCTTGATGACATGTCCATCATGGGCCTCCTGCACTGCCACAATGATGCCACCCGAAGGTTGCAGGAACAGCAACTCATATTCCGCCTGGGAACCCTGCAGCCATATGGTATCAATGTGGACTTCACCAGTTTCAAAATCTCCCCTTCCCCCACTGCATCCCTCAACCAGCCCAGTTCATCCCCTCCCCCCACTGCACCACACAACCAGCCCAGCTCTTCCCCCCCACCCACTGCATCCCAAAACCAGTCCAACCTGTCTCTGCCTCCCGAACCGGTTCTTCCTCTCACCCATCCCTTCCTCCCACCCCAAGCCACACCCCCAGCTACCTACTAACCTCATCCCACCTCCTTGACCTGTCCGTCTTCCCTGGACTGACCTATCCCCTCCCTACCTCCCCACCTACACCCTCTCCACCTATCTTCTTTACTCTCCATCTTCGGTCCGCCTCCCCCTCTCTCCCTATTTATTCCAGTTCCCTCCCCCCATCCCCCTCTCTGATGAAGGGTCTAGGCCCGAAACGTCAGCTTTTGTGCTCCTGAGATGCTGCTTGGCCTGCTGTGTTCATCCAGCTTCACACTTTGTTATCTTGGAATTCTCCAGCATCTGCAGTTCCCATTATCTCCAATTTACTGATAGCTCTTGTTTTACATTGCATCATTTAACATTGTTTTGTTTGAATGAAGGTTTACTTGCAGGACCAGTTTCTTCGAATTATGTCATGTCCAGTTGGGCATTGGTGTGTCCATCCATGCTTTGTTCACCTTCCTAGACCCTGTATCCTTCCACTGCTCTCCCCGATCTTGTTTCCTCACTTTGCCAGCCTTGCATCCAGACCCAGGCCAAGCACTACGCCCACTCCTCTCCTGCCCCACCTTGTTTCCTCACCCCCCCTCCCCAGCCTGGCATCCATCCCACTTCTCACCCCTGCCTTGTTTCCTCACACCCCAGCCTGGCATCCTCCCCACTCCTGCCTTGTTGCCTCACTCGCCCGGCCTTGCTTCCTCCCCACCATCCCAGCCTTGGCTCCTGCCCATCCCAGAATTGCTTCTTCCAACCCGGCCTTGCTTCCTGTCCCCTTAACAAGCCATCAGCTGCACGCCCCACTTTCTCCCAACCCCTGACCTCCAGTAGTCTTCAATCCAACCATCTCCTCCAGGAGGTTCATGTGTTCCCTGTGCAGGTCACTATGAACAAGTCTGGCTTCCCCATTCACTGCCATCATGAACCCACAACCTGTACAGGGACAGGGGTAGAGAGCTCAGACTGTCTCATCCGACTGGGAGCTGTGTGCAATGGACCGGGGAACATCAGAGTTTGGTGCAGCTCAGGATGTGATCAGCTCTTGGCCCTGGAGTGCCCCCCACAGCATGTTCCCATTATTTTCTACCACCTACAGGGTTTGGGGGAGGGGGGGGGCGCTCAGAATGACCAAGAGGCCAGGGACCTATTGGCCCAGCTTCCACACCCAGTGCCCTCCCAGTTTCATACCAGCCTCAAATCTCTGTCTCCCTCCAACGGCCTGTGGGACTGGGTTTCCTGAGAGATAGTTAGCACCCCCAACCCAACTGGTCAGAGGTCAAAGTTCAAATATGAGTCCAGGCACAGGTGAAAGTTCACCACCAAACAGAATCATCCAGAAATATTTAATTTATTTTTCTTTTTGTTAAATAAAAAAAAGGCTAGACAGTCTTTAAGTCTGTGGCTTTTGGAGTGATATTGATGTGGAGAATGGTGGAGTCAGCGGTGGGGGGGCGCATTGCTCCCAGCTGTCCCACTATCTGTCCATGCTGGTTTCTGCCAGGCGGTTGTTCATAATGGCGAGGGCACCCACCCCCTCGGAGAAGCCGTTGTGCCGGGGCTGGTGGTGGGGGTGCCCGCTCACCCTGGGGTGACCGTTTGCTGTCTCCAGCAGCTGCTTCTGCATGATGGCCAGGGAGACCTTGTTGGAGGCCAGGAGGTCCTTCATGGAGATCATTTCCCCGGACAGCCGCCGCCCATCCGCCACCTCGCTCTCGTTGAAGGCGTCCGTTTCGATGGAGATCTTTCTCCTGGTGAGCCCGGGAGCCACGGCGTTCCTCCCAGACCTGAGGAACCTCCTCTGGCACCGGGCGCAGCACTGGCACTCCAGCCTCCTCAGGCTCCAGTTGAGAAACTGCTTGATGACGATGGAGATGACATTAAACAGGGAATAGATACAACACACCCCCATCAGGATGAACAGGAAATTGCCAAAGCGGTAGAACCCTTGGTAATCGTACCTCATGTTCTGGCTGCTGACCAGGTCCCCAAAACCAATGGTGCTGAAAGCTACAAAGCAGAAGTAGATGGAGTCCAGGTAGCTCCAACCTTCCACTGGGGTGTACATCGCAGAGGCACAGCAAGAGATGGCAATGGCAGCCAGGCCTAGGATCAACATGACGTAGTAGACGGAGGGCTTCCAGCCTGCCAAGCTGTCCACCTCGGCGGCAGTGCCCGGCTCGGGGCAGTTTTCCTGGGGCAGCATTCCACTGCGCCTCAGCCGTCTCTCGTGGCAGCTCTTCAGGATGTAGGCCAGCACGGTGATCAGCCGCTCCAGGAACAGGTTGAAGAACAAGATGGTGGCAGCACAGCCCACTAGGCCGTAGAAAATCAGGAAAACCTTCCCGCTGACCGTGGCCGGCGTGGTCATCCCAAAACCTGGAAACGCAAACAAACTGACCTGAGTCAATCGGCCCGGCTCTGGGGGAGGGGAACAGACACGCCAGAGAAGGGCCTGCATTTGTGTGGCACCCAGGGCATCCCAAATATCCCTACTGGCCAACAAAGGAATGTGGGAGAGCCGGCAGCTCGATTGGGGTACAGCACAGGCCATGCAGGCTCATTCAGTTGAATCAACGCTGAAGGACAAATATTGGCTCAGATTTCCCTGATATTCTGCAACTCTCACTGCCATCTACAGCACAGGGAAAGGCCCATTGAGTCTGTGCCAGTCAAAAACTAACAGTAAACTATATTCTAGCACTTGGTGTATAGCCTTGTGCCCATGGCATATCTAAATACTCCATTGAACAGAATCATAGAATCGCTAGAGAGGCCATTCAGCCCATCACAGTCTACAGCAATTCTCAAAAAAGCATCCCACCCAGACTCAGCCCCAGCCCCAGCCCCCTGCCCCATTCCCATCACCCCACATTTACTGTGGCTAACCTCGGAGGCCTGCGGATTATGGGACACTGCAGGGCAGTTTAGCTTCTTCAGTGCTCGGAGGGTGTCTGCCTGTCCCACCCTTACACGCAGTCGGTTCCAGATTCACCCCACCCTCTGGGTGAAAGCTGCTTTCCTCACATCTCCTCAAGATGTCCTGCTCCTCACCTTAACTCTATGCCCTCGGTCACTGATCCCTCCACCCAGGGGGAAAGCTTCCTTTGATAGATCAATGACAGGGTGAGATGTTTGGAGGCCCACCTGGGAAACAGGCATGGCCTCAACCTAACCTCTGCGCAGGAAGATGGCACCAGGAATGAGCTGATTGAGTTGAAACATATAAGATTCTGAGGGGGCTTAACCAGGTGAATGTTGAAAAGCTGCTTCCTGTTGAGGGTGTTGCTTTACCTGACTAAGCCAGAGGGAGGGTTGTCAATTATTGCACTATTGCGCCAATCACAGGGCAGCAGGAGCGTACCCACTGGGATGTTTTTTATTCATTCACAGGGCTCCGGGCAACACTGGAGGGAGTTACCTCTGGCCAGGGTCAGCACATATCGCCCAGCCCCATGGAGAATGTTTCTTTTATCGCAGCTCTTTGTTTGGTGGTCAGGGAGGGAGGTCTGGGATTGCAATGCGCCGACACTGCGGGAATGACTCTATAGCTCCGAGCTGGGAAGGTGAGCAGTTCGCAGGGAAGCGAGAAGTCCCGAGCTGTAACCTTCACCAGGCTGATGGATGCCTGGTGATGCTCCTGGCATGCCCTCCTGCAGCTCACCATTGAACCAGGGTTGGCCCCCTGGCTTGAGCAGCGGATATGCCGGGCCGTGAGGTTGTAGATTGCGCTGGAGTGCAGCTCTGCGGCTGTCGATGGCCCACAGCGTCTCCTGGACACCCAGTTATGAGCTGCCAGGTCTGTTCTGAATCGCTCTCGTTTACCACAATGGCAGTGCCACACAACACAACCGAGACTATCCTCAACGTGAAGATGGGACTTGCCCCTGCCAACAGGGGCTATGCAGTGGTCACTCCTACCAATACTGTTGTGGATGAATGCATTTGTAACTGGCAGATTGATGAAGAGGGGATCAAGCACGATGTTCCCTTGCATCGGTTCCCTCCCGACAGAGCAGCTATGTCCTTTCGGACCCATCCAGCTCGATCTGCCGTGCTGCTGCCAAGCCACACTTGGTGATGGGCCCTGAAATCCCTCACCCAGAGTACATTCTGTGTCCTGGGCACACTCAGTTGTTACTGCTGTGATAGCCAACATAGAGGTGCACAGAGTCATCAGCTGAGGGAGGGCGGTATGTGATAATCAGCAGAAGGTTTCCTTGCCCATGTTTAACCTGAAGCCATGAGACCTCAGAGGGTGCAATGATGAAGGGTCGAGGCCTGAAGCATCAGCCTTCCTGCTCCTCTGTTGCTGCTTAGCCTGCTGTGTTCATCCAGCTCTACACCTTGTTATCTCAGACTTCAAAGGGTCCTGGGTTAACATTGAGGACTCCCAGGGTAACTCCCTCCTGACTGTAACCCACTGTGTTGGTAGTGTCTGGGACTTTGTCTGTAAGGTATGACTGTCATATTTGCTTGACTAGTCTGAGAAACAGCTTCACCAATCTCCCACAAACCCCAGGGGTTAGTGAGCAGGGCTTTACAGGTTCTAAGGCCAGACATTGGTCTGCTCTACTCTTTTCACCTGAATTTTCCTCAGCTGTTTCGATACAACTGAGAGTTTTGCTGGGCCATTTCAAGAGGGCAGTGACATAGAACATAGAACAATACAGCGCAGAACAGGCCCTTCGGCCCTCAATGTTGTGCCGACCTGTGAACTAATCTAAGCCCATCCCACTACAATATCCCATCATTATCCATACACTTATTCAAAGACTGTTTAAATGCCCCTCAAGTTAACAACATTAGCATGGGCCTGGAGTCACATAGACTAGGTAAGGGGCAGATTCTCTTCCCTAGAAGCTATGAGTGAACGATTTTACATCAAGATGGATCAGAAAGGAATGGGTAAAGCAAGTTTTTAACATCAGCTCCGCGCTGTCACCATGAATGAGTGAGACACGATGCAATAAAATTGAATTTAAAATCGCCTGCCCCTCATGTCGGGGAAATTGAACATAATGTCCCAGGATCAGCCTCAGGCTAACACTGCCCACTCTGGTGACATTGCTACTCTCAGTTGGGAGGAGGAGGAACTCGGGCCCTCTCTCTCTCCCTCTGCGGGCTAAGAAAATTTTATCTGCCAAGGCAGTTTTCACAGAGCAAAGAAAAACCAACGGAAACATTTGATCAGCAAGAGATCAGATAAGGAGAAGCTAACAGATTATTTATTGTGTTCAACGAGCTGAAGCTTTACCAGCTCCTTGACTAGATCGTACTGGAGTGATTAGATCTCGTTTTCAGAAGCAAATTCCCACTGTTGCTATGGTGAATTGAAAGGCCTGAGGGCTTGGTATTTTACACTCCCTACTTCGATGTGATCAAGTGAATGCTTCAGCCACTGAGCAGCTTGCCTGGTATAAAATGCTGTGATACTCACGACTGTCAAATCTTCGAGTTGTGATGAAGAATTTGCATGCAAAACATCACACTAGTTTGACCTGAGATAACAAGGTGCAGAGCTGGATGTACACAGCAGGCCAAGCAGCATCACAGGAGCAGGAAGGCTGACGTTTGACCCATTTCTTACTGATCCTTCTTGATGTCTTTTTGCAGCTTTTTCTCCCCCTCTTTCTCTAGGTGGCTCAGTTCGAAGAACAACAAAGAACAATATAGCACAAGAGGAGGCCCTCCGGCCCACCAGGCTAATGTTGCGCAGAGAACATGGGAACTGCAGATGCTGGAGAATCCGAGGTAACAAAGTGTGAAGCTGGATGAACACAGCAGGCCCAGCAGCATCTTAGGAGCACAAAAGCTGACGTTTCGGGCCTAGACCCTTCAACAGAAAAGGTCCAGGCCCAAAACGTCAACTTTCCTGCTCCAAAGATGCCGCTTGGCCTGCTGTGTTCATCCATCTCTACACTTTGTTATCTCTAATGTTCTGTAGACTTGGGTTTGAGCCAGGAATTTCAATTGGGATGGTGAGGTTCTAGAGTGTATTAAGATTAAGAAGGAGGAGGTATTAGATGTTTTAGAGGGCGTAAAGGTATATAAATCTACAGGGCCTGATGTGTTCCAGGTTGCTCTGGGTTACAAGGGAGGAGACTGCTGGAGCCCTGGAGGTGATATTTAACACTTTGAAGGGCAAAGGTAAAGTGGACACCAGACGAGTGGAGGGAAGCTAATGCTGTTCCTTTGCTCAAGAATGGCAGCACGGCCAGGCCAGTTAGTCTATCAACAGTAGGGAAACTTTTGGAAAAGATTCTGAAGGGCTGAATAATCAACACTTGGAGAAGCAGGAGCTGAGCAGGGAGATATGACCAGTGTTTTTTTGAAAAGGTGACTAAATATATGGATGACGGCAGTGCAGTTGAAGTGGCTTCTATCCCACATGGAAAGCTGCTCCAAAAGGTAAGGGCCCACAGGATCCAAGGCAAGTTGGAAAACTGGGTCCAAAATTGGCTTACAAGTAGGAGGCTGGTTCTCCACACTGGGAAGTGAGGGGCTGATCCAGTTTCAGGATAAGGAGACAGCTGTAGGATTTGGAAAATAACTTCCACTCTGAATGTTACAAGTCTTTAGAGTCGTCTGCTCTCCAGAGTTAGAGAACATTAGCTGATGACCGTGTTCAAGCCTGGGATCAATAGATTTTTGGGATCCAGGAATTTGAGGGAAGAGTGGCTAAGTAGAATGGATGCAGAAATTGAGCCTAACCTGATTGATAAGACTTCCGGAATGGTAGCTGGATGAGATAAGGTGTCCCCAAACGTTGAGACATTTAGTCTCTGCTTGCTTTGATTTCTCATTTCCACTCAAGTTGAATCTCTCTCGCCGGCTCCAGGACACCTTCCACATTCAATTGGAAAACATAAGGGATAAACTGTCTCGAGAAGATCAACTCCTTCAGTCGGTTGACAGACCAGCAACCAAACTCACAACACTTCAATCATATGTCAAGCACCAATTCACAATCATAGAGCATTGTTCGAGGACCTCCCTCTGTCTGCGGGGAATAAGCCACATCATTAAGATAATTGTCTCAGCAATCACCACTGATTAGGATTCATTCAGCCAATCAGCCCATGAATGATGTCTTGTTACCGGGAAGATTCCAGGTTTTGAGGTTGGGGTTTACATCACGCCGTTTTATCTTGGCTGAAATTTGGTGGGAGGACAATGACTGAGCTCACTTGGTAGACCGTGAGAAGGAAAAGAATGCTGATCTTCTATTTGATATTTGCAAACAGGCATTGCTTACATTCCAGACAATTATTACAATTGTCAGTCAAGTCTCAGATTGGATACTGCCGGTGAAGTGTACAAGGTTGGAAGAGATGGGCTGAATGGCCTGATGCTGTACTAAATTACTCTCACATTGACTCTGAGCTGTGATAGTGGGGGCCGAGGTTTGTGGGAGGGCTGGCGGATTGTAAAGGGAAAATGAACGGCCCAGGTCCGTGCTCCCATCCAGCTACCGCCCCTGTTCTCAGTGATCCTCTTCTGAGCAATGTATCAATTGCACAATTTTCACCTTGCTTTTTAAATCCCGTTGTGATCTCACTGTCTCCCCGCGAACAGAGTGAGGGTGCTGTGAGGAAAAATGTTTTCACTCAGCGAGTAGTTAGGGTGTGGAATGCACTGCCTGGAAATGTGGAAGGAATTGGTTCCATTGAGGCACTCAAAATGGAATCCGATGGTTATTGGGATAGAAATGGTGTGATGGGATATGGAGAAAAGGCAAGATATTGGCTGTAGCTAACAGTACCAATGCAGATATGATCGGCTGATTGCTTGGCTTTTTCTGTACTGTAATAACTGCAATGATATCTCTTCAACCACCTCCAGCCTCAAAATGCTCCAAGATCTCTGCACTCCTAATCTCTTGATTTTGTTGTCCTGCTATTGGTTGGTTATGGCATCAGCTACCAAGTCTCAAAACATTTTCTAACCAACCTGCTCAGTCATGTTATTACATACCTCTGCAGCAGGTGGGGCTTGAACCTGGGCCTCGTGGTTCAGAGGAAGGGACGCTACCACTGCTTCACAAGCTCCCTCTACCAAGACTCTGAGCGCTCCCTAAACTTCAGTCTATTCTCCTTTAGGAAGCTACCTAAAGCCTGCCTGTCTCACATCTGCCCTAATACCTTCATGTATGACTTGACATTACATTTTCCCTTGCAAACTCTTGTAAAGGGCCTTGGGATGTTGTTACAATAAAGGTGTACTGACTCTCCATATTTCCTTCCAAACCCACGACTACAACATCTGGAAGGACAAGGGCAACAGACACAGGGACATAACTGCCATATTCACCATCCTGACATGGAAATATATCGCAATTCCTTCAGTGTCACCAGGTCAAAATCCTGGATCTCCCTCCCCAACAGCATTGCGTGTGCACCCACACCTGAATGACTCTAGTGTTTCAAGGAGATAGCTCAACACCACCATCTCCACTGTAATTAGGAAGGAGCTGACCCAGCCAGCGACCCCCAAACCCCGAAGGAATTAAGAAAAAGCCTATAGTCATCCGAACTAATATCTCCTCATGTGGCTTGGTTAGGCTTTGTGAGGTGTTTCATTATGTTAAGGGCGCTACATAAACGCAAGCTGCTGTTGAAGAGAGGTGGGAGAGATGAGAGAAAGAGAACAAAAAAGGAGTGCAAGAAGGAATACAGATAAATAGAGAGCATGAAAGGGATGGGGTGAGAGGGAAACAAAGAGAAAAGGACAGGCTTGTCCATGGCCAAAGTTGAAGTCTTGTGTAACTGCTTCAGGACCCTGAAGCAACCTAACGATAATGTCATGGAACTGCACATCATTGGGCGTGAAAAGCACAGTACGGGCAGAATTGAAAGAGCACGTGGACAGGAACATTCAAAGAATATAGATTAGTTTCAACATGAATACAAGTCAGAGCTTGGTATATCTATGGTTACCGGGATATAGTGTGGTTGTACCATAAATAGTGATAATTCATGTCTAAGTGTGAAGCAGTTCTTGATGTTGCCTACTCTGTAAAGAACCTAAGCTCATGGTGTGGCATCAAATCACATAATAAAAGAAAAGTGTTATTTATAACAATTTACAGATTGGCGAATGCACAATAAGTTGTCAAAATATGCATTCAATCTGGACCGCACGTTGCAATCCGAAAGCTGCCTGAAGGGGCCAGGCTGAAGTCTCATTTCAGCATCTTTGTGAGTTATATTACTGAGCTGCGTCAACTCGCAGCTAGGCTCAAACACTTCAACACAATACAAGGGTGCCAGCAGAAAGTATACAGCAGAACTAAGACGGGGAGAAAGCAGTGAGTGGGCATCTGGAGAAAGGTCAGGGACATTTGTCAAACAGGAAGAGAATGGATGCAGTGTGAATTTCTGCTCAGTAATCAACTTACATAAAAACAACCTTGAAAGGAGCGAAGCATTCAAAGATGATTCATGAAAGGGAACAAACGGAACAAATAAAGTCAGAAATCACTGCAAATACTCAGCAGGACTCTGGAGACAGAGACAGAATTCATAGGGCTGGATTTTCACAAACCCCAAGAGGTGCATGTTTCCCACCTACTGTTCCTCCGCAACCCCTGACACAGTCCCCACAAAATGGCAGGAGGTCCAGTGCCAAAACAGGCAGCTCGCCAGAAGTATTAATGACATTCATTTATGGGATATGGCTAGGCCAGCATTTATTGCCCATCCTTATGGGGTGGCATAGTGGCTCAGTGATGAGCACTGCTGCCTCACGGACCCGGGTTCGATTCCAGCCTCAGGCGACTGTCTGTGTGGAGTTTGCACATTCTCCCCGTGTCTGCGCGGGTTTCCTCCAGGTGCTCCAATTTCCCCCACTGTCCAAAGATATGCAGGTGGAATGGTCATACTAAATTGCCCATGGTGTTTATGATGTGGAGGCTGGGTGGATTAGCCATGGGAAATGCAGGGATGGGTCTGGTTCTGGGAGGGGTGCTGTTTGAAGGGCTGGTGGGGCATGATGGGCCTAATTGGCCTGCTCCAACATTGCAGGAGATTCTACAATTCTAACTACCCAAAGGGCGGTTAAGTGCCTACTCTACTACAGTGCATCTGGGAGTCTCTGGCCGGAGGGTGGGTTATGGAGCCCAGAACAGGGGCAGCAGATCTTTAGAGGTGAGCCATTCAGCAGTGATATCAGGAAGCACTCCTTCGTACAGACAGAATTCACCTCATTCTCCTCCCAAAAGAAAACAGTTTAGTGCAGGATTCAGGCAAAAATTTTTTTAAAAATTGCAAAACTGAGATTGGTGGATTTTGGTTAGTCAAGAATATTAGGGGTAACAAAATGAAACTGTATTTAGATATAGATCAAACACCTTCCTTGAAAGTGGAGTTGCAGGCAGACAGGGTAGTGAAGAAGGTATTTGGAACACTCGGCTTTATTGGTCACTCCGCTGAGTATAGGAGTTGGGAGTCACGTCGAGGCTGTACAGGACATTGGTTGGCCGCTTCTGGAATTCTGGTCTCCCTGCAATAGGAAATATGTTGTTAAACTCGAAAGGGTGCGGAAAGGATTTACAAGGATGTTGCTGGGATTGGAGGGGAAAGATCTAAAAGAGACCTTTTCCATGCAGACTGTGGCGTGTGTATGGAATGAGCTGCCAGACGAAGTGGAGGAGGCTGCTACAATAACAGCATTTAAAAGGCATCTGGATGGGTATATGAATAGGGAGGGTTTAGAGGGATGTGGGCCAAAAGCTGGCAAATGGGACTAATTTAGGATATCTGGTCAGCATGGACGAGTTGGACCAAAGGGTCTGTTTCCGTGTCGTACAGCCCTATGACTCTACCTGAATGAGGAGACAGGCTTAAAGCACTAAATGGTTTCCTCTTGTTTCTACCTCTTCAGGTAATTAATAGGTATTGGAGAGAGAACTGGAGCCTCAGGGCGAAGATACACTCGAACTGGACTGGCGAGGTGGGGAGGGGGTGTTCTGTTAACTACAAA
This sequence comes from Stegostoma tigrinum, assembly GCF_030684315.1. Taxonomy (NCBI): domain Eukaryota; kingdom Metazoa; phylum Chordata; class Chondrichthyes; order Orectolobiformes; family Stegostomatidae; genus Stegostoma; species Stegostoma tigrinum. The sequence goes on from NC_081363.1 coordinate 8,821,649, forward strand.
ATATCTACAACGGACAGGGAGAGGAAACGTCATCTGGGATTTGTCTACTCTTTCACACAATGGGTGTCACTGGCTAAACCAGCATTTATTCCCCATTCTTAATTTCCCTTGAGAAGTTGATGGTGTAAAAGGGTGCATCTTTTACTTTTCAATATTCTTGACTGTGGATTGAAATGGGAAAAGGGCTGTTTAAAAGTAAGTTACATGAGCCTCACTGTAAGTACTGTTTACAGCGCTGCTTGTTGAGCAGTGGGGTAAGGACTGCAGATGAACTGGAATCTGGTCTTGTGTATAAGGGAGGATTTGGCCGGCAACATGTAGCTGATTGATCCATGGAGTGGTGACTAAACGTTGATGGTTAAAAACCTTCTGCCTGCTAACAGCTATGTGATTGGCTCCCAGGCAGCTTGTGGAAGTGAATGTTGGGTCAGAAGCCATTTACCAGTAGGAAGAAGTTGCTGTTCTTTCTGCTGCAAATAAAAAAAGTTTTCAAACTCGAAGAAATCCAATTCATTTCCCCTCATCTGTTGCTGTAAGCAATGGCTTTGAATTAATACCTCAGAGATTTAGTAAGTATGAACCAGTCATTCTGTGCCTCCAGCAAACAAGTGGAAGTACATGGCGAAGGAAGAACAAGAAGCAGCAAACCCTGACATGCCAAAAGGATCATCTCAGTGAACCCAGTGGACAAAGACCATTGAACTGTCTTCCCAGTCTTTCCCTCTACCCATAACTCGCAGTTGTTGTCTGTGTCTGTCTGAATATATGGTGAGTTTATTAAGGGGGTTAGAGTTTTAACAAGTAGAGTAACATATCATGGCCCATGAGACAGGTAAACTGGGGGATACTGTGTACTTTTAGAAATTCTTTTCCTTTTGTGATGAGCCTGGTCCTAGTGGGGAGAATCCAAGTCCTAATTTGAAGCCCAGTAATGTTTAAGCATACACGTACCTTGTGAAATTTTGAGGAAAGAGATGTGAAAGCATTCTTCATGTCATTTGAGAAAACAGTGAGACAAATGAATTGCTAAAGAAGGCTGGGCATCGCTCCTGCAGAGTTGACACACAAAACTCAGGAAATTCATGCTACACTGGTCAGATGAGGTTTTTTCTAATTACAGCACCATTAAAAAAAACTATATTGGCTGCAATTGGACTCATGCTGATGCACATATATCCAGAATATAAGGGAACATTCAGGGCAAACTTATCTTGATTTCGAAAGAATTGAGCAAAGTAATTTTGACAGGTTGATATCAGCATTAAAAGTTGAAAACACATCTGAAGTTCTTAAGACAGATTATTTTCTTAAGAGTTATTTGAAAACTTTCTGCGATAGCTCATGTTGGGGACCAAAGGCTTGTAATAGTCAGACAGGCAGCAATAAAACTGTGTAAGCAAAAGAAGTACACAGGATAGATGGCAAGTGTTTCTTTAAAGGGAACATAACGTTTTTTGCCAAAGGAAGCTTCCAAGTGGTTGAGAATTCTGGTTCTGTACTTGATGGAGTTTAGAAGGATTTTGGGGGGGGGGGGGGGTGGATCTGAGTAAAACTTGCAGAATATTGAGAGGCCTGGATAGAGTGGACGGGAGAAGATGTTTTCACAAGTAGGAGGTACCAGGACCTAAAGGCACAGCCTCAGGGTAAAGGACGACCCTTTAGAACTGAGATTAGCCAGAGGCTGGAAAATCTGTGGAACTCATTGCTGCAGAGGGCTGCGGAGGCCAAGGCATCGAGTGTATTTAAGGTTCTCGACTAGTAAGGGGTCAAGAGTTATGGGGAGAACGCTGGAGAATGCGGTTAAGAAATATATCAGCCACAACTGGATGGGTGAGCTGACCTAATGGGCCAAATGGCCTCATTCTGCTCCTTTGTCTTATGGTTGGGGCAACATGGCAAGTCATGCTGCAGCTGTATGAAACTTAAGTTCGGTCGTGTTTAGCGTATCGTGTGCAGGTCTATAGCCATGCTACAGGAAGAATATGGATGTTTTCGGGAGGGTGCAAAAGAAGTTTACGAAGGCGTTACCTAGAGTGGGGTGCATTAGCTATAGGTAGAGGTTGGACAAGCTTAGATTCTTTTTACTAGAGTGTTGGAGGCTGAGGAGTGACCACATAGAAGTATATAAAATTATGAGAGGTGGACAGTTGGGAGTCCTTTCCCAAGGTGGAAATGTTAAATACTGGGGCTATGGATTTAAGGGAAGAGGGGGAAGTTTAAAGGAGGTGCGGTAGGTGCCTGGGATGTGCTGCGAGGGGAGGTGGTAAAACTAGATACAATAGCAATGTTTAAGAGACATTTAAACGCACATATGGACAGGCAGGGAATAGAGGGTTATGGGCTATGTGTAGGCAGGTAGAACTCCTGACGATAGGTTTCAGCCTGAAACATTGATTTCCCCGCTCCCCAGATGCTGTCTGACCTGCTGTGCTTTTCCAGCTGCACATTTATTGCCCTTAGTTTAGAATAGCATTGTTTGGTGGCGAAGGGTCTGTTCCCTTGCTGTACTCTTCTACATTCTATGTTCTCAGGACAATTTCAGCGACGGTAGTGGTGGAAAAATTAGCTCAACAAGTAAAATGATTATGGACTACCGACTGAGATACAATCTGATCAGGGTTTTATCTTCATGTCCAAAATTTTCCAGGAAATCATTAGCAGTTTGGGTATAAAACAGTTTAAGTCAACTGCATATCATCCACAAACACAAGGAACTTTTGAGAGATACCATCAAACTCTGAAAACAACGATTTAAGCAGACTGTCACGAATACCCACAGGACCAGGATAAAGGAATAGACTGCTTGCTATTTGTTACCAGAGATTCTACAAATTAATGTAGTGGATTTAGTCCATTTGAACTGATTTACGGCCATGAAAAGTCCATTAAAATTGATTAGGGAGATGCTCTTGAACAAAAAGGATGAATTTGTCGGAGTTTCTAGAAAGACACATTTAGAGTAATACAAAAGCATGTGTAAGTTTGTTACAGCGAAAATGAAAGAACGGGCAGAAATATTCAGCAGCTAGAGAATTCCCTGCGGGCGGTGAAGTGATGGTGTTGTTGCCTTTGCAAGGTGAATCCATGAAAGCAAAAGTCATTCCATACGAAGAAATTGGGAGGATTTAGTAAAGTGACTCATTCGATAAACATTCTTGATCATGGGAAGAAGAATCAGTTATGTCAAATGAACACGAAGAAAAATTGTCATTGTCAGAATGGAGATAAGGAGGGCCACGTGTGTCAGGTGGTAGGAGCAGTGAAATATGAAATGTGAAAGCAGTGAATAAAAATGAGGTTGAAGGAGAGGAAGGCAGTTTGCAGTGTGAACCTCCTTCAATTCTACTCGCTAACACAGAAATACTGGGACAGTTAGACAATGTCTTCTCATAGTTTGAGAAAGCACAGCAGGATTATCTTGTAAGGTTACTGAGAAAGTGTGAGATAATCCATAGAGACACAGTTGGACGTCCTATATTAGCTTGGCACGATGGCGATGCAGGAGTCAGGATCAATAAAGTAGCATCCTTATTGGCTGAGCCCAGGGATACAAGCTCCGGTTGGAACTGACATCAGTATTTCATCGAAACTAGTCACAGCAGCAGGAATTCACCAGAAATATTAAATCCTAAACCAGATGGATCAACTAGACACCATATTGATGATAGAAAGATGCATGTGATCACAAAATAGGTCTATACCCTATTGCACAAATAAATATTGATAGGGTTAGAAGTGGCTCAGTCCTTTCTAAGATTAATCTATTGAAGGGTAACTGGCGAAAGAAATAACCACGTTTGTTACACTATTCGGGTTATATCAACAAAACGTTATGCCATTTTCATTAGCCAGATTCTAGAGGCTTATGAATCATAAAATCATAAGATCATAAGATATAGGATTGAGTTGTAGCTGAGGTTTATAACAGCGTAGTTTAGTTAGCTAATGCTGTGATATATGGTTACCATGTGAAAATAAAAATGAGCCCAGTAGAAGGCCTGTTTAAGCAATTACATTTGGCTGGCTTAGTAAGACATTCAGAAAAGCAACAGTAACTTACCCAAGGCATACTGAAGGACAGAGACGAGTGTTGCAAGGAGAGAGGAGGTTCTAATAGAATTCCCTGTTCCTAAAACTAAATGAGAAATCATGAGATTTTTAGCAATGTGTATGTTGTACCAGAAATTTGAGAGTCATTTCAGGACAGTAGCTATAACTGTAACAATTTTGGTAAGCAAACAATGTATGGTCAGTAGAATGCCAGGAAGTCCTTGAGAAGCTAAGGCAATCCTAATAAATTAAATATCCTAACGAATTAAACGGTATTAGCCCTAATTTTTCCAGACCTTTCAAAATGGCAATTGATGCTGATGACATGAAGATGGTGCAGTTTAGTTGTGGGATCATAAGTAAGGAATACAGAAACCAGTGGGATAATTCTCTAAGAAACAAAGCCAGTATCAGAAGAATTATTGTAATGTGGAAAAAGAGACTTAGGGATTGATGTTGGTTCTTCAGTACTCTGAAGCTTATGGCCAACACAGTAACAAGGAAACGCTGATTTATGCTGATCATAAACTACTTGCCTTCATTAAAATGTTTATACCTCAGAATGTAAGACAATTCAGATGGAGTTCTTTTGTTTTAAATATTTAATGTAAAGATCATTGACATTGTTAGACAGGTTAATGTACTTGTGGATTAAGTGTAAAATGTTGGAATAAATTAAAGGTTTAAGAAATGCTAAGATTGTGTAAAGTTGTATGAGTGAGAAGGAAGGGTGAATAGATGTTATGCTTGTGTATCACAAGTTTTGAAATGGAATTTCTTTTATAACGGGGGGGGTGGAGGAATGCACAGACTACATCTATTTATTTTTTCTGCATTTTTGAAAGTGAACTGAAAAGAGAAAAAAAGGCTAGTTTGAAAACTATTGTTGGGATTGTGTCACCTTTTAAAAGCGAGTTATCTGCTGACTAATTGCTGTTTATTCAAGCAAGGGAAAAGGTTTTTACAGGCCAACCTGAGCTTGAGGGGAGATACAAAGGGGAATTTGGCTGGCAACAAATAGCTGATTGGTCTGTGGATTGGTATGCAGTTATTCAATGACACCAGGTTATAGTCTAACAGGTTTATTTGAAATCACAAGCATTCAGAGCATGCTCCTTCATCAGGTGAAGTCCACTTCCCCATATTTTGGCTACCATTGACACCACAAACTGCCAGCTCAACATGGGCTTTGAGTTTGGGGCCCACACCTCAGGAAGGACATACGAGCCCTGGAGTGTGTCCAGCGGAGATTCACACGGATGATCCCTGGAATGGTAGGTTTAATGTATGATGAACGGCTAAGGATCCTGGGATTGTACTCATTGGAGTTTAGAAGGTTGAGGGAAGATTTAATAGAAACTTACAAGATAATGTATGGTTTAGAAGGGGTGGATGCTAGCAAGTTGTTTCCATTAGACGGGGAGACTAGGACCCATGCGCACAGCCTTAGAATTAGAGGGGGTAAATTTAAAACTGAAATGAGACGACATTTCTTCAGTGGTGGGCTTGTGGAATTCATTGCCACGGATTGCAGTGGAGGCCGGGACGTTGGATGCCTTCAAGGCAGAGATTGACAAATTCTTGATCTCAGAAGGAATCAAGGGCTACGGGGAGAGTGCAGGGAAGTGGAGCTGAAATGCCCATCAGCCATGATTTAAATGGTGGAGTGGACCTGATGGGCCGAATGGCCTTACTTCCACTCCTATGTCTTATGGTCTTATGGAAGGGTCTCTAAGAAGATTGCACTTATTGACACAGACATCAAGTTTCTGTTGAGATGCAAGTAAGCACAGAAGATCCTGAAAAGGACTGCAGATCACAAGCTCACTCAAGTCAACAACAACACAGGCTATGCTGAGAGACTCTGCTGTTGCACCTCTCACACATTCCTCAGTCATCTTGTACACTGGCTCTACAGCAGACATCACAACCTTGAAATTGAGATAGAGTTCACATTCCCAGTTTGCACTCAGGACACAGGGGACCAGCTACGAGACACTGCCAAGCACCAGTTTACACCAAAAACTAGAAACTGGAGAAACCACAGAGAAATCCATCATCAACTTGTCTGACTACACTGTTCAACTGGACAAAATCGAAGTTCTAACCCACTATCAAAAAATGGACCCCGTTGGTCTCACAGTATACACAGAGGAATTCATCAGGCGAATGAGGATCTTGGAATCCTTCCACAAACCCCAAGATGTCAGCAGTGAGCCCAATGAGACAACCAATGAACCAGAACACAGTCAGAGAAATCAGTGGGGCAGCAACCAAAGAAGGAAGAGTCAAATTGGACCTCTTTGGAAGACCGCTGCACTAGGCTCGAAATGTATGCCCAAGATGTCAGGAGAGACGTTCACGCTAGATTCATCAGCAGTGCTCACAAAATAGTGCAGAACATCACCCAAGCCCAACGCAACACTGTGCTCTCAAGACCAATCACAACACTGTCTGCTGGTTTGATGACAAAGGAAGAGCCATCATCTCAAAGAGAAGGGAGCACTGCAAAGAAGCATACTGACAACCGAACAACCAGGAACACTACAGACAACTACCAGTCAATCCAACCAAAGAACACACCCATCAACTCAAGAGACAGATCAAGACCTTTCAGTCAGATCTTCAGAATATCCAAGCACTCTCATCCCACATATTTCTCGCATAGGAGACTTTCACCACCTTCCAAAGATACACAAAGCCAAGACACTTGGACGTCCCATCATTTCAGGCAATGGGACCCTGTGTGAGAACTTCTTTGGATACATCAAGGTCAGAAACTCTTACAGAAACTCAGCACCCATGGGCCAGTCTAACTAGGAACCTTCCTTGTGGCAATGGACGTTTCAGCACTCTGCACCAGCCTCAGTACTCAGTACCACTGACTGCCAATTTCCAGACACCATCCCACAACTCATCCGTTTCATCCTCGACCACATCTTCATCTTTGACAACCAGTTCTTCATCCAGACACACGGAAAAGCCATGGGCACCAGATTTGCTCCCCAATATGCCAACACTTCCATGCACAGGTTCAAGCAAGACTTCTTTGCTGCATAGAACTTCCAACCAACACTATAGATGGATGACATTTACTTCCTTTGGACTCATTGATGAGGAATCACTGAAACAACTACAAAACAATATCAACAAGTTTCATCCACCATCAGACTTGCCTTAGACTACTCTTTACAATCAGTCTCATTCTTGGACATATGCATTTCCATCAAGGCACCTCTGTACCTCACTGCAAGCCCGTGGATAACCTCACGATGCTGCACTTCTCTAGCTTCCACCCAAAACATAGTAAAACAGCCTTCCCCACAACAAGCCCTGTGTATACATAGGATCTGCTCAGATGAGGAGGAACATGATGAACACTTACAGATCCTGAAAGATGCCCTTATAAGAATGGAAAAAGATGCTCAACTCATCGATCACCAGTTCTGACATGCCACAGTGAAAAACCGCAATGACTTTCTCAGAAGATAACCGACAGGGTACCCTCTGTTGGCCAGTACTCCCTTGGAGCACTATGCCATGTTCTTCACAGCCTTCAGCACGTCATCAGTGATGATGAACATCTCGCCAGGGCCATCCCTCCACTTCTTGCCTTTAAAGAACTAACAAACCTCAAAGACATCAGCATTCACAGCAAACCACCCAGCCTTCAGGAGACCAGCGACCACACAACCCTGCCATGGCAACTTCATGCAAGACATGTCAGATCATCGACATGGACACTACGATCACACATGGGAACACCCCCCACCACATGCACAGCAGATAGTCATGTGACTCGGCCAATGCTGTCTATCTCATACACTGCAGGCATGGATGCTTTGAGCATGGTATATTGGTGAGACCACGCAGACGCCAGACCCCACCCTACATGACCAACAGATGAATGCACACCATACAACAATCGCCAAACAGGAACGTTCCCTCCCAGTGGGGGAAACACTTCAGTGGTCAAGGACATTCGGCCTCGGATCATCAGGTAAGCGTCCTCCCAGGTGCCTACGCTTTTCCCTCCATTTCACCTGACAAAGGAGCAGTGCTCTGGTGTTGGACTATAACCTGCTGTAGTGTGATGCCTGACTTTGTCCACCCCAGTCCAACACCAGCAACTCCACATCACAGTTATCAAGGAGAAACCAGCAATCTGATTGGCTCCCAGGTGGTTGAACAGCTTGTAGGTGTTGGTCAGAAGATGGTGGACCACCTGAAAAGGAGTTGTTCTTTTCTTTCTGAGGTAAAAACACCCCAATCCTGAAAGCCCCTTTCTGTTCCCTTCCAGTTGCTGTAACCTGTGGTTTTTCATCAATAAGTCTGAGAATTTTGGGTACGTTTATAAAATCATTAACTTTTGTGATGCTTCTGGGATGGTGGGGCTAGATTTCCCAGTGCACTATCCCAGTGATGTCATGGTGGCGAGCTGGCTCCTCAACCACTGCAGTTCTTGGGATGTAGGGACACCCATAGTGCTGTTCAGAAGGGAATTCCAGGATCTTTTCAAATCAGGATTGTGTGGGTTTGGAGGGAACTCGCAGCTTGATGGCCTTTCCAACCACCTGCTCATCTAAGGAAGAACGGCCTGCTTCCACACTGATAGAATACCTACTGTGTGAAGCAGTCCATTCAGCCCACCGAGTCCACACTGACCCTCGGAACATCATTTCACCCAGACCCCACCCTCCATGGCCAATCCATCTACCCTGCACATCTTGGGACTGTGGGAGGAAACCCACGTGGACATGGGGAGAACATGGAAACTCCACACGGACATTCGCCCCGAGGGTGGAATCGAACCCGGGTCCCCGGAGTTTTGTGAAGTAGCAGTGCTACCCACTGAGCCACCCTGATGGAGGCTGTAGGTTTGAAGGTGCTGCCAGCCTGGAGAAAGCGGGGTGAAGTTTTGAAGATGATTACTATTGCTGCTATCCCTAATCTGCTCCTCCAGACTGCATAGTTACACATAGATAATAAAGTGTGGAGCTGGATGAACACAGCAGGCCAAGCAGCATCTCAGGAGCACAAAAGCTGACGTTTCAGGCCTAGACCCTTCATCAGAGAGGGGGATGGGGAGAGGGTTAGAACATAGAACATAGAACAGTACAGCACAGAACAGGCCCTTCAGCCCACAATGTTGTGCCGACCATTGATCCTCATGTATGCACCCTCAAATTTCTGTGACCATATACATGTCCAGCAGTCTCTTAAATGACCCCAATGACCTTGCTTCCACAACTGCTGCTGGCAACGCATTCCATGCTCTCACAACTCTCTGCGTAAAGAACCTGCCTCTGACATCCCCTCTATACTTTCCACCAACCAGCTTAAAACTATGACCCCTCGTGCTGGCCATTTCTGACCTGGGAAATAGTCTCTGGCTATCAACTCTATCTATGCCTCTCATTATCTTGTATACCTCAATTAGGTCCCCTCTCCTCCTCCTTTTCTCCAATGAAAAGAGACCGAGCTCAGTCAACCTCTCTTCATAAGATAAGCCCTCCAGTCCAGGCAGCATCCTGGTAAACCTCCTCTGAACCCTCTCCAAAGCATCCACATCTTTCCTATAATAGGGCGCCCAGAACTGGACGCAGTATTCCAAGTGCGGTCTAACCAAAGTTTTATAGAGCTGCAACAAGATCTCACGACTCTTAAACTCAATCCCCCTATTAATGAAAGCCAAAACACCATATGCTTTCTTAACAACCCTGTCCACTTGGGTGGCCATTTTAAGGGATCTGTGTATCTGCACACCAAGATCCCTCTGTTCCTCCACGCTGCCAAGAATCCTATCCTTAATCCTGTACTCAGCTTTCAAATTCGACCTTCCAAAATGCATCACCTCGCATTTATCCAGGTTGAACTCCATCTGCCACCTCTCAGCCCATCTCTGCATCCTGTCAATGTCCCGCTGCAGCCTACAACAGCCCTCTAGAATAAATAGGGAGAGGGGGAGGCGGACCAAAGATGGAGAGAAAATAAGATAGGTAGAGAGGAGAGTATGGGTGGGGAGGTGGGGAGAGGATAGGTCAGTCCAGGGAAGACGGACAGGTCAAGGAGTTGGGATGAGGTTAGTAGGTAGGAGATGGAAGTGCAGCTTGAGGTGGAAGGAGGGGATGGGTGAGAGAAAGAACAGGTTAGGGAGACAGAGACAGGCTGGGCTGGTTTTGGGATGCAGTGGGGGAAGGGGATGAGCTGGGCTGGTTGTGTGATGCAGTGGGGGGAGGGGACGAGCTGGGCTGGTTTTGGGATGCGGTGGGGGAAGGGGAGATTTTGAAGCTTGTGAAGTCCACATCGATACCATTGGGCTGCAGGGTTCCCAAGCGGAATATGAGTTGCTGTTCCTGCAACTTTCGGGTGGCATCATTGTGGCACTGCAGGAGGCCCATGATGGACATGTCGTCTGAGGAATGGGATGGGGAGCTAAAATGGTTCGCGACTGGGAGGTGCAGTTGTTTATTGCGAACCGAGCGGAGGTGTTCTGCAAAGCGGTCCCCAAGCCTCCGCTTGGTTTCCCTGATGTAGAGGAAGCCACGCCAGGTACAGTGGATACAGTATACCACATTGGCAGATGTGCAGGTGAACCTCTGCTTAATGTGGAAAGTCATCTTGGGGCCTAGGATGGGGGTGAGGGAGGAGGTGTGGGGGCAAGTGTAGCATTTCCTGCGGTTGCAGGGGAAGGTGCCGGGTGTGGTGGGGTTGGAGGGGAGTGTGGAGCGAACAAGGGAATCACAGAGAGAGTGGTCTCTCGGAAGGCAGACAAGGGTGGGGATGGAAAAATGTCTTTTGTGGTGGGGTCAGATTGTAGATGGCAGAAGTGTCGGAGGATGATGCGTTGTATCCGGAGGTTGGTGGGGTGGTGTGTGAGAACAAGGGGGATCCTCTTTGGGCGGTTGTGGCAGGGGCGGGGTGTGAGGGATGTGTTGTGGGAAATGCGGGAGACGTGGTCAAGGGCATTCTCGACCACTGCGGGGGGAAAGTTGCGGTGCTTGAAGAACTTGGACATCTGGGATGCGTGGGAGTGGAATGCCTCATCCTGGGAACAGATGCGGCGGAGGCGGAGGTATTGGGAATAGGGGATGGAATTTTTGCAGGAGGGTGGGTGGGAGGAGGTGTATTCTAGGTAGCTGTGGGAGTCGATGGGCTTGAAATGGACATCAGTTTCTAGCTGGTTACCTGAGATGGAGACTGAGAGGTCCAGGAAGGTGAGGGATGTGTTGGAGATGGCCCAGGTGAACTTGAAGTTGGGGTGGAAGGTGTTGGTGATATCTTGGATAGATACACATGATAGACACAGTCACTTGGCATGGGTGCAGAGGGCAAGTATCTATAGGATATGCAGCATGGTAAACAAAGTCATAGCTTTGTGGTTATTATAGGAGGGCTCTATTCCCCTTGGTTGGGGGGATGTCCATTTCGGGAGTATGAAGTTAGGGTTATCAAGTTAGGAAATTTCAAGGGGGTATTTTTAGCAACCCGAGGGTCATGCGGACATGGGCCACCTGTGTGATGGTAGAGATCGGAGCCCTCATCATTCATAAAATTGCCCAGATCTGCACCTGATACAGGCCTACAGATCAAGTGCCAGAACATTGGATTAGACTTTGTACCCTGTGGCACTGATGTGTTAGGCCTATGCTGTAAGTGCCTATAATTTTGCAGGAACACATCTCGGTGTATCCAGCAGGGAAGGAAAATAGTCTGAAGGAGGCCAATGCTGGAGGAGATGAGTCTTAACTGGGAGATGAAGAATTCTGGGCCCAATGGAAATAACAATGTTTGATGATGATCAGATAAAGGAAATGGTCAAAAGCCAGCCAGTGGGGTGGCCCCATTAAAATGATTAATCCGCACGCCAGTCAAACAGCGCCTTTGAAAACAAAGCACATTAAACCGTGATTTGATCTGGAAATGCAGCCGGATAAATGAGTCCCTTGTTTATCATTCCAAGTTAGCAAAGAGATTCCCCACCAAGGGCGTGGAATGATATCTGTGTGCAAGTTTAGCTCTGCAATGTCCCGACGATTATCCCTTGAGAGCACAAAAATTGCTGCAAAGTTTCTTCATTACCAATCGCATATTTTCTACAAGATAATGAGACAACTTGGAACCCACATCCTGTATACAAACCAGCTCATCTGATGCTGCAGAGATGTGTTTCGAGATGTAGTTTACCCTCAGTGTTTCAGAGGTTTACTTTCTTTCCATTGACCCAACAACAACAAAAGAGTGTCTTTATATAGAACCCTCAGTGTAGTCAAACTGGTATAAATTAAAACTTGACTCTGATGCAAGGTGACTGAAAGCTGATCCAAGAGGTAGAATGTAAAGAAAAGCTTCAAAGAGAATGAGTCAACAAGACCGGAAGATATATATAGGTCATGCATCCACTCAGCCTGCTTCGCCATTCAATAGGCTCATGGCTGATGTGATGTATCCATTTCCCTGCATTTTCCCTATAACTCTTGATTATTCTGCTGAGCAGCACGGTGGCTCAGCGGGTTAGCACTGCTACCTCACAGCACCAGGGACGGCAGGTTTGATTTCACCCTCAGGCAACTGTGTGGAGTTTGCACATTCTCCCCGTTTCCTCTGGGTGTTCCAACTTCCGCCCACAGCCAACAGATGCGCAGGTTAAGTGGCTTGGCTGTGTTAAATTGCCCACAGTGTCTAGGGATTGTGTAGCTTGGGGGAATAAGTCATGGGAAATGAGGGTTACAGGCATAGAATGAGGGCAGGAGTTGGGTCTGGGTGAGATGCTCTTCAGAGGGGGACGTGCAGACTTGATGGGCTGAATGGCCTGCTTCCACACGGCAGAGATTCTATTAGGTTTAGAGCAGGAATGGGAGAGAAATCGCTTCAAAGTTTCCAAGGTACATGTTAAGAAGGTTATGGTTTCTTTGTGAATAATTTTACCCTCAATTATTGTTCATCAGTTGATTTTGTAGGGTCTGCATTCTCCTGGGTTAGCACATTGCAATTGATCCCAGGGTCATGCCACACGGTGGGCAGATAGGAGGGGTACATAAGCCCCAGTTGGTACTCAATAAACGAGCTGGAAGTGCCCACAGGGAAGGGTGTATGAGCCAGGCTGGTACATACCCAGCAAGGGTCAAGGTCTTGAGTATTTCTGAAAAAAGATACATTTTTTCAAAGTGTTAAATGCTCCAGGATATTTTGCAAGAATACCAATTCAAGGGGAGCAGCACCAGGAGAGGACAACGCTGATTTCTTTTTTTCTTAGCAAGTTCTGGACTACCTAACAATGACTAAGGACCCTCTGAGAAAAAATATCTCCTCCTCCCTATGTTAACACTGACATTTTTTAATCTTAAACTGTGTCCCCCAGTTCTAATCTGTCCCAGCTGGGGACAGCACAGCACCCATCCTGTCAAATCTCCTCAGGAGGGACATGTTTGAATAAAATCACCTCTCATTCTTCTAAAATTGTGGTGAATGGAGAAGGTAATGGATGTGGAGAAGGAATGAAGTGTAAGGGAGAGGACAATCAGAGAATTCTGAGGCTAGTGGAGGAAATCTGCCAACCACAACACAGATAACTAGGTGTGGAGCTGGATGAACACAGCAGGCCAAGCAGCATCTTAGGAGCAGGAAGGTTGATGCTTGGCCTGCTGTTTTCATCCAGCTCCACACCTTGTTATCTCAGATTCTCTAGCATCTGCAGTTCCCATTATCTCTGATAAAACCACAACACAGAGCAAATTAAGGGGAACCTGAACAATAACTGGGCAGGTGGGAAAGAATTAATGGACTCTTATCAAAGGTTCAAGTTAGTCCAGCCAAACCACGCCTCAATGAGAAAGAAAATAATGTATAGGGTTGTATAATTAATGTTGAATGCAGATCACCTAATCATTGCCATGACAACAGCACTTCAAGCAAGATTATGGGCAGTGAAATGGGAATGTAATTAGAAGGAGAGAAGGTTCTTCTGAATTGTAAAAGTGTACAGCACATCACTTGAAAAGTTACATATTGTGAGTAATCACTCTGATTAATTGGCTAATTTAGTTAGACAGCAAAGAAGAAAACAAAGCAGGAATCTTCAGAAGAACTGGTTTAATCAGCATGCAATAATTTGGCATCCTTTTTACAAGAGGTCTAAAAGATACAGGGGGCTGCAGTCCACACATCCGTGAGGCTATGACCATTCATCCACAGAACTCAACCAGAAACAAAACAATGGAAAGGTGACAATCTTGCCTATATTTATTCCTGCCTCATTTTACACTGAAGTCTCAGTTCAGAACCCTTCATAGAATCCCAACAGTTTGGGAACAGACCTTCTGGACCAACAAGTCGACGCCAACCATCAGGCAGCACCCCCCAGGCCCATCCCCTGATAATCTAAACCTCCCTGAACACTGTGGGCAATTTAGCGTGGCCAATCCACCTAGCCTGCACATCTTTGGACTGTGGGAGGAAACCGGAGCACCCGGAGGAAACCCACACAGACACAGGGAGAATGTGCAAGCTCCACACAGACAGTCACCTGAGGGTGGAATCGAACCCAGGTTCCTAGTGCTGTGAGACTGCAGTGCTAAACACTGAGTCACTTTGCTTTCTGAAGAAGGGCCCTGGACCTGAAACATCCACTTTCCTGTTCCGTGATGCTGCCTGGCCTGATGCGTTCTTCCAGCTTCGTACTGTGTTACCTCTGACTCCAGCATCTGCAGTTCTTGCTATTTCACAGAAACAAACCCTTCAGTCTAACAAGTCCACGTCAACCAGATATCCTAAATTAATCTTGTTCCATTTGCCAGCATTTGGCTCATATCCCTCTTAACCCTTCCTATTCACATACCCACCCAGGTAACTTTTAAATGTTACATGTACCAGCCTCTACCACTTCCTCTGGCATCTCATTCTATACCTCCCTCTGTGTCAAAAAGTTGCTCTTTTTATATCTTCCCCCCCTCACCTTAAACCTATACCCTCAAGTTTTAGACTCCCCCACCCCACGGAAAAGACCTTCACTCTATCCATACCCCTCATGATTGTATGAACTTCTATTAGGTCACCTCTCAGGCTCTGATTCTCCAGGGAAAATAGCCTCAGCCTATTCAGCCTCTTGCTATAGATCAAAAACTCCAACCGCGGCAACTTCTATGTAAAACTTTTCTGAATCCTTTCTAGTTTTACAACATCTTTCCTATAGGAGGGAGAACAGAATTGCAAGCAGTAGTCAAAAAATGGCCTAACCAATGTCCTGTACAGCTGGAACATGACCTCCCAACTCCCATACCCGATGTACTGACCAATAAAGGCAAGCCTACCAAATGCCTTCTTCACTGTCCTATCTATCTGCAACTCCACTGTCAAGGAAATATGAACCTGCACTCCAAGGTCTTTTTGTTCAGCAACACTCCCCAGGACCTTATGATTAAGTCTATCAGTCCTGCCCTGATTTGCCTTTCCAAAAGACAGTCATTGGATGAAGCACCATTGTAGATCCAATATTACATCTTACCACACTGAAATTAACAAGGCTGCTATTGTCAGACATTACCCAGCAATTTGGAACTATAACACATCAAAAACCAGCAGTACCAGAAAGGTAGAAAATTTAATGCAAAAAAAACTAAAGTTTCTCCTTTTAAATTTTAAGGTGGCTATATTAGAAGGATACACTGAGGATGTGAGGTCAGTTAAGATGGAATAATGTTCATAAAGATTGTAAGCAGTGACATATACCCACAGGGAAGAATGGCTGTAAGTTCAGTTCTATAAATTTTACACTATAATATCAGCATTAGGCTGAAAATGCCACGCGGTTGGAATGGCATGTCGGCATGTCTCTAAATCCAGTTTGGCTTCACATTTCCAAACAGAAGTTGCAATCAACTCATTAAATGGCACAAACAGATGATTCTCAGTTTCCGTTCTTGGCCTGGACGTGAAAGTATATCCTTTCAGTGCAAGAATTAACACAGGATTAGAAGCAAAAACTGAAATTGCTGGAAAAGCTCGGCAGTTCTGGCTGCACCTGTGGAGAGAAAGCAAAGTTAACATTTCTAATCTGTTCTGTGAAAGTATCCAAAACGTTAACTCTGCTTTCTCTCCACAGATGCTGCCAGACCTGCTGAGCTTTTCCTGCAATTTTTGTTTCTGATTTCCAGCATCCGCAGTTCTTTCAGTTTTTAACACAGGGTTAGGACCAACGGTGCCTTGGGACAGAGACAGAGCAAGCAGGGTGACTGCTGGAGTAGGTTATTCAGCGCATCAAGTCAGCTCTGCCATTCACTGAGAACATGGTTGATTGGATCGCTCCAGATTACCTTTCACACCCTATGCTTCTCAAGCAGCTGACAACCTGGGACACAGCTGACTTTCCTCCTTCACCAACGTCTCCCTTTCACTTTCATGTCATCGCCATGCGAGGTACTGTCTTTTGGATACGACTTTAAATGGAGCCTTCCTCTGTCTGAGCCAATGATGTTACAGAATCCATGGCACCAAATTCAGGGCCTGGCAGTTATCCCTGGGGTAATAAAATGTGAGGCTGGATGAACACAGCAGGCCAAGCAGCATCTCAGGAGCACAAAAGCTGACGTTTCGGGCCTAGACCCTTCATCAGAGCTCTGAAGAAGGGTCTAGGCCCGAAACGTCAGCTTTTGTGCTCCTGAGATGCTGCTTGGCCTGCTGTGTTCATCCAGCCTCACATTTTATTATCTTGGATTCTCCAGCATCTGCAGTTCCCATTATCTCAGTTATCCCTGGGGCCCTGGGCCAATATTCATCCCTCAATCAACATGACAAAAGCATCACAACTGGCTATTATCACATTGTTATTTCAGGGGGTTTGCAGTTGGCATTTCTTACATCACAATGGTGATAGCACTGCACAAAGTTCTTCATTGGCCATAGAAACACCTAGCTGTCATGAAAGATGCTACATAAATGCAAGAGATAACAAGGTGTAGAGCTGGATGAACACAGCAGGACAAGCAACATCAGAGGAGTAGGAAGGCTGATGTTTTGGGTCCAGACCCTTCTTCAGAAAACCCTTTTTCAAACCTGGCTCCCTGGGACCGTCAGGCTGCAGTGTTAACCACTGAGCCACCCTGGCTCCTGTGGCCATTAGTGAACCAAACGGGGTTTTATGTAAATCAAAGATAGTTCACAGGCACTGTTCACTTGAGACAAGCTTTTAACTGAATCGAATTCCAGTTCTGACACAGTAAAGTTTGAACCCCCGTTCCCAGAGCGTTCAACTGAGCCCCTTTAGAGAAATAACTCAGGGACATTGCCATTACGTACCATCTCTCCTTAAACAGAGTAAGGAAGCAAATGAAGCATTGATTTTGTTCAGTTATTAAAAGGTGACTGTGCAGATAGGAATATTAAAAAGATATAAAGAATTCTTGAATTAAAAAACAATCTACAGCTAGGTATTTCAGAAAGCAATAAGTAATGTGGATTTTAAGCAGATGGCAGGCTGTAACTGGAGAGTATCATGGTACGGTTACAAAGACAATGATGAAAGGTACAGTGTAAGTTCACAAAGGTGGTACCAGGGTCAATACTTATAATGGCAAAGTTGAGAAGCTAAGGCTTTTTTTATCAGGAGGATTGTGAACATTTAGATGGAAACTCGCTTGAAGATGATGAGATAACAATGAGATAAACATTGGTGCAATATTGGGAGGAGATAGAAAGAAGTTTTAAGGGAAGTCAGAAAAAAACTCTACACATGATCACATTGCCATGTGGATGTCTTTACTCTAGAACATGAGAAAAAGGAAAGGGCCATTTGGCCCTTTCAATCTGCTATCCTATTTAATAAAACCACAGCTGCTTTTCTAGCATATCCCCCATTATCTCCATTTCTCTTGATTCCTTTTGCATCCAAAAATCTACCCATCCCAATATACTCAATAGCTGAGCTTCCACAGTTCTTATGGTGGAACATTCAAAAGAATGATAACTCTCTGGGTGAAGAAATTCCTCCTCATCTCAGTCCTAAATGACAAACTCTTTATTCTGAGACCATGTTGCTGTGTCCTACATAGTCCAACCAGGAGACACACCCTTCCAGTATAGAACATAGAACAATACAGCGCAGAACAGGCCCTTCGGCCTTCGATGTGGCCCCCACCTGTGAACTAATCTAAGTCCCTCCCTCTACACTATCCCATCATTATCCATATGCTTATCCAAGGACTGTTTAAATGCCCCTAATGTGGCTGAGTTAACTACATTGGTAGGCAGGGTGTTCCATGCCCTTACCACTCTCTGAGTAAAGAACCTGCCTCTGACATCTGTCTTAAATCTATCACCCCTCAATTTGTAGCTATGTCCCCTTGTACAAGCTGAAATCATCATCCTCGGAAAAAGACTCTCACTGTACACTCCATCTAATCCTCTGATCATCTTGTATGTCTCTATTAAATCCCCTCTTAGCCTCCTTCTCTCCAATGAGAACAGACCCAAGTCCCTCAGCCTTTCTTCATAGGGCCTGCGCTCCAGGCCAGGCAACATCCTGGTAAATCTCCTCTGCACCTTTTCCAATGCTTCCACATCCTTCCTGTAATGAGGTGACCAGAACTGCAAGCAATATTCCAAGTGAGGCAGCGCTAGCATTTTGTACAGTTTCAGCATGACATCACGGCTCCAGAACTCAATCCCTCTACCAATAAAACCTAACACACCGTAAGCCTTCTTAACAGCACTATCAACCTGGGTGGCAACTTTCAGGGATGAAAGTATCTACCTTGTTAAGCTCCTTAGGAATTATACATTTTGAAATTAGTCCACTTCTCACATTTCTGAACTCCAGAGAACATAGGTCTCGCTTCCGCAGTTTCTCATTTCAGGAACTGAGTGTCTGACTCTCTCAAGGACAAGTATATCCCTCCTTAGGTAAGGAGAGAAAACTCTAAACAATGCTCTAGGATGAAGTAGGGTCTACAGGGTCTTGGAAAGCCACAAATATCAAACATTGGACTACACATAGAAGAAAGGTAAACAGATGCAGAGACAAGCCATTGAGCCCAATAAGTCCATGTCAGTGCTCACTCTATTATTATATTCCTCAATGAGCCTATGTGGAGAAAGACAGCAGGATGATATTGAAGGGCAGAGTGGCTGCTCCAACAACCGATAATGGGCAAAAAAACTGGGCCATTTAGGAGAGAAGTTAGAAAACATTAACAAAGTCATTGATTCAGACCCTTCAGTCCAACTCATTCACACCAACCAGACATCCTAGTCTGACCTAGTCCAGTTTGCCTACATTTGGTCCATTTGGGCTCGAAACCCTTCCTATTTATATACACATCTAGATGCCTTTTTTTTAGCAAAGAGTGGGATCTCACCCACAAATAGTAATTGATGTTAACTTCATGAATCACCTTAAATTGGAGATTGATTGGTTAGAAGGGGATACGAAACCAAGGCAGGTGGTTGGAGTCAGTATCCAGATTAAAGTTTCTTTATTCTTTCCCCATAGGATGTTGTTGCACTGGAAATAACCTGAACTTGCCGCATATTCTTACATCCCCTCAAATGGCTTCTTTGGTCATTTCCGAGAATAGTTCAAAATTAACCACCTTAGTCTGTAATCACAGGCAAGCTTAAAGGGCAACTGTGAACCAGGCGAGTTCCTACCAATCAAGATTGCTACAGAGATTAGCTATATACTGCAGATTTTTTTTTAAGGACTTCCCAATTTAAATTCTCTATAGCATGATTTGAACCCATCACTCCAGAGTATTAGTCCAGGAAATCTAGATTACAAGACCAATGGCACTAACACTACACCATCATCACCTCTGACTTAGACTACAGATAGAATTGGAGCATGTACAGAATGGGATGAATGATCTACTCCTATTCCTACCTATGGTCCTGTCACCAACAATATGGACTCCTTCCTCCATATCTATCTTGCAAGGCCATTAACTTTCCTATACTTGTACAGCATTATGCACAGTTCTGGAAACCTACACGTTAGGATGGGTGTGAACGCTTTGGAGAGAGTGTAGAACATGTATGGAAGAATGGTTCCAGGGATGGAAACTTCAGTTATGGAGATAGTCTGGAGATGTTGGGACTGTTTTACTTGGAGAGGAGAAGGCTAAGAGGAGATTTGAGAGAAGTTTTCAATATTGTGACGGGTCTGGAGAGAGTAACTAGAGAGAAACTGTTCCCACTTGTAAATGAATGGAGAACCAGGGGGCACGTTTGAAATAATTTGCAAAAGAGGTAAATGTAATTTGTTATTCATTGATGATTGGTTCAGGTCTGGAATGCGCTGTCTGGAATTGGGGTGGAGGTAGGTTCAATCAACACATTTAGAAGGGAATTGGATGATCATTTCAATAGAGAAACGAGGAAATGAGAGTGGCACTAATGACGCTTACTCAGGGCGCTGGTACAGACACAATGGGCTGAATGGCTTCTTTCCGCACTGCAACTATTCTGTGATTACATGAACAGGGAATTACTGTAAACAGGTGTTCCAGCTTTATTCAAAATTCAAGCATCCTTTACTTCAGAAGAGAAACAGTTTTGGTTATTTCTGAATTACAATCTAATTACTTTAAATGAGAATACTTGCATTTTGCACAACAATTTAATTGGCAACAACATGTCTCTCCTCCTGAAGTCAACTGGATGCAGTGTGCACGGCACTTAATTTAATCATTGTCTGTACGGTGTTACATTTGTCAGCTGTAGCTCAGAAGGCCACAAATTTGTCTTTGAATCATGTGACTCTGGGTTCTAATAGCCCTCCATAGTGGGAGTTCAGAAATCAAGCCTGACTTCCAGGTGTAGTACTGAGGGAGCGCTGCATGTCAGATGTGCTGTCTTTCAGCTGAGATGTCAAAAATACCTTTTGCCTGCTTCGTTGGATGGAAACCATCATAAGGCACTATGCTGAAGAAGAGCAGAGGAGTTCTTTGTCAGTGTCCTGGCCGATATTAATCTCTCAATCAATGTCACCAAATATAAGTTGTTTGGTCATTGTTACATTCCTGTTTGTGGGAGCTTGCTGCGAGCAAATTGGCTATTGCATTTCCTCCTTTAAAGCAGGAACTGCACCTGGTTGGCTGTGCTGTCCTTTGAGATGGTCAGCTGTTATGAAAGGTGTTACAGAAATGCAATTCTTTCTTCTTCGTTTTTCTCATATAACAGAAGGTAGGAAGTTAAATACATTCCCATCATTCAATGTGAAATGATTTTGTTATCTTCACTTGCAACAGAATGCAGCCAAAATGTTCAAAGTACTCGCAGTGAAATTTAAAAATCACCACAGTCCTACTTTCTCATCAGAGAGAGAGACAACTGATGGTAGTTTAATTTCATGGTAACCTCAGCTGGTGTGGGAATCAAACTCACTCTGCCGACCTCACAGACCAACTGTCCAGCCAGGTATTTTTCTGAAAACAAGTGCTAGAGATCACAGCAGGTTAGGCAGTTGAGTCTAGACTTAAAACACTAGCCTGTTGTCTCTCCATGGATGCTGTCTAACCCCCTGTGATCTTCAGCATTTGTTGTTTTCAGTGCAGATTCCAGCACCTGCAGTAATTTGCTCCTACATTGAGCTATTTTTCTCATTCATTCCTTCGGCAGAAACTCTCTCTTTTCTAATTTTGGTCGCCCTGCTATGGGGAGGATGTTATTAAACTGGAAAGGGTGCAACAAAGATTTGCAAAGCTGTTACAGAGACTGGAGGGTTTGAATTATAAGGAGAAGCTGGATAGACTGGGACTTTTCCCTGGAGAACAGAAGGCTGAGGAGTGACTTTGTAGAGGTTTATAAAATCATGAGGGGCTTGGGTAAGGTGAATAGCCAAAGTCTTTGTTCCCCAGGGAATGGGCGTCAAAAAACTAGAGGGCATAAGTTTAAGGTGAGGGAGGAAAGATTGAATAGGGGCCTAAGGGGAACACAGAGAGTGGTGCCTATATAAAATGACCTGCCAGAGGAAGTGGTGGAGGCTGGTACAATTACAACATTTAAAAGGCATCTGGATGGTTACATGGATGGGAAAGGTTTAGAGGGATATGAGCGAAGCACAGGCAAATGGGACTAGTTCAGTGTAGGGAATCTGAACATAAGCCACCAGTTTAGTGTGGCACATTGGTTCAGCGGTTAGCACTGTCGCCTCACAGTACTAGGGACCCGGGTTTAATTCCATCCTCAAGCACATGTGAAGTTTGCACATTCTCACCATGTCTGTGCTGGTTTCCTCTCAGAGTCCACCGATGTGCAGAATTGGTCATGCTAAATTGCCCATAGTGTCCAGGATGTGTAGGTTAGGTGGTTTGGCCATGGAAATGCAGGTTTAGAGGGTCTGGGTAGGCTGCTCTTCATGTGGTTGGTGTGGACACAATGGGCTTCCCTGTTGTAGGGATTCTTTGAAACCTGGTTAGGGTGGATGTGTTGGGCTGAAGGGTCTGTTTCTGTGCTGTATGATTCTAAGCCTGTGTTAAGTTGACTGGTCTAGAGCTTCCTGGTTAGCTATCCAAAACTTTTCTAGCACAACACCTTTCTTCAAACAAATTATTAAATATGTATCATGCTGTCTCTTGGTCTCAAGATTTTAAATGGAGAGGCTGAGTGAATTGTTCCATATCTCTGCAGGTTAGAGGGGGGTCTCGCCGAAAGGTACAGGAACTTGAAGGAGGTTTGGCAGGGTGGGCACTGGGAGGTTGTTTCCACTAATGGGAGCGGGGGAAATGGGGAATGTAGAGCACAGTGATGAGTGGGCATGGTGCACAAAATCAGGATAAGGAGCTGATCATTTAAGGCTGGGTTGAGGAGAATTTTTCAGTAGGTCTGGCAGTATCTGTGAAGAATAAATCAGAGTTAACGTTCCAGGTCCCCTGACACTTCCTCAGGACTTCTGAGGACGCTAACTGATTTTTCTGATTTACAGCATCCGCAGTTCTTTCAGTTTTTATTGAGGAGAACTTTTGTCACTTTGGATGGTGTCCCTTTGGAATCTTTGACCTCTGAGAGCTACAGAGAGAGAAACACAGATGCCTCATTGGTGAATATATTTAAGGCTGACATAAATAGGGTTTTCGTTGAATCAACGGATATGGGGAGTGGAAGAGAAAGTGGAGCTGACAGAGAAGAAGATATGAATCATATTGAATTGAAGAAAGTTGTTTTCCATGGAGCAGAGGAGACAGAGAGGGGGAGATGGAGAGGGTGGAGATGCGGGGGGGGGGCGGAGACGGAGGGGGCGAGTGAGAGGGAGAGGGATTAATGATGGGGGTGGGGCATAGATCTGAGGTAAGGGGGCAAGAGGTTTAGAGGGGCTGTGAGAAAGATGTGGGAATCTGGAATTCACTGCCTGTAAGGATGGGAAAGGCAGGAACCCTCCTAACACTGAAGAAATAATGAGATGTACACTTGTGTTGGCTGAGCATATGGGCAGGTTCTGGGAAATGGGATTCTGGAAATAGGATGTTGCATCTGATTGGTGCAAGTTCGATGGGTCAAAGGGCCTTTTTCTGTGTTCTAGACCTCCAGGACTGTAACAGGATTGATGGACCAAATTATCAGCTGCTGTCCTTTTGTAAAAAAAACTTTATAATGCCCAAATGCAATCAGAGGATACCGTCATCTCTGAATTGATTAGTTCACTTTATTACCTCCTCGACAATTGATGAATGTCTGAAATTTCTGTTCACGTGATATGGAAGAGAGAGCACAGGAAGATCCCACCAACAGTAAAGTAACAACCATCAGGCAGATCACTGGTCCTTTGGGGGCTGTGATCAAAGGAAAGCAATTGAGATCCAGGCATTACCCTGCCCCCTCCCTCCCCCAATCTCTCCCCGCCAACTGAATGTGGATCTCTCCCTGATATCCATGGGGCAGCTCTCCCCCAGGGGGGTGGGTGGCAGTGGTGAGACTGCAGTTCACTTTGGAGTCTGTGGAGTAAGGGACAGAGACAAAGAAAGGGAGTGATAGAAGGAGAGATGGAGAGGGCGAAAGGGAGAGTGAGATGGGGGGGCGAAAGGGAGAGTGAGATGGGGGGGGCGAAAGGGAGGAGTGAGATGGGGGGGCGAAAGGGAGAGTGAGATGGGGGGGCGAAAGGGAGAGTGAGAGTGAGATGGGGGGTTGCGGAGAGCGAAGTGGTGGGGGAAGGGATGGAGGTGTTGGGGGAAGGGATGGAGGTGCAGTGTGGGAGAGGGTGGGGGTGAGGGAGGTACGGGGAGGGGGAAGGAGGGGGGGGGGAAGAGATGGGGAAGGAGGGGGGGGAAGAGATGGGGAAGGAGGGGGGGGAAGAGATGGGGGGGAAAGATGGGACGGGGGGGAAGAGACGGGGGGGGGAAGAGACGGGGGGGGGGAAGAGACGGGGGGGGGAAGAGACGGGGGGGGGAAGAGACGGGGGGGGAAGAGACGGGGGGGGGAAGAGACGGGGGGGGGAAGAGACGGGGGGGGGAAGAGACGGGGGGGGGAAGAGACGGGGGGGGGAAGAGACGGGGGGGAGAGACGGGGGGGAGAGAGACGGGGGGGGAGAGAGACGGGGGGGGAGAGAGACGGGGGGGGAGAGAGACGGGGGGAGAGAGACGGGGGGGGAGAGAGACGGGGGGGAGAGAGACGGGGGGGGAGAGAGACGGGGGGGGAGAGAGACGGGGGGGAGAGAGACGGGGGGGAGAGAGACGGGGGGGGAGAGAGACGGGGGGGGAGAGAGACGGGGGGGAGAGAGGACGGGGGAGACGGGGGGGGAGAGAGACGGGGGGGAGAGAGACGGGGGGGGAGAGAGACGGGGGGAGAGAGACGGGGGGGGAGAGAGACGGGGGGGGAGAGAGACGGGGGGGGAGAGAGACGGGGGGGGGAGAGAGACGGGGGAGACGGGGGGGGGAGAGAGACGGGGGGGGAGAGAGACGGGGGGGAGAGAGACGGGGGGGGGAGAGAGACGGGGGGGGAGAGAGACGGGGGGGGAGAGAGACGGGGGGGAGAGAGACGGGGGGGGGAGAGAGACGGGGGGAGAGACGGGGGGGGGAGAGACGGGGGGGGGGAGAGACGGGGGGGGAGACGGGGGGGGGGGGAGAGACGGGGGGGGGAGAGACGGGGGGGGAGAGACGGGGGGGGAGAGACGGGGGGGAGAGACGGGGGGGGGGAGAGACGGGGGGGAGAGGACGGGGGGGGAGAGACGGGGGGGAGACGGGGGGGAGGGGGGGAAGAGACGGGGGGGGAGACGGGGGGGAGGGGGGAAGAGACGGGGGTGAGACGGGGGGAGGGGGGAGAGACGGGGGGAGGGGGGGGAAGAGACGGGGGGAGGGGGGGGAGAGACGGGGGGGAGGGGGGGGAAGAGACGGGGGGGGGAGAGAGACGGGGGGGAAGAGACGGGGGGGGGAAGAGACGGGGGGGGGAAGAGACGGGGGGGGGGAAGAGACGGGGGGGAAGAGACGGGGGGGGGAAGAGACGGGGGGGAGGGGGGGAGAGAGACGGGGGGGAGGGGGGGGGAAGAGAGACGGGGGGGAGGGGGGGAAGAGAGACGGGGGGGGAGGGGGGGGAAGAGACTGGGGGGGAGGGGGGGAAGAGACGGGGGGAGGGGGGGGAAGAGACGGGGGGGGAGGGGGAAGAGACGGGGGGGGGGAAGAGACGGGGGGGAGGGGGGGAGAGACGGGGGGGGAGGGGGGGAAGAGACGGGGGGGAGGGGGGGAAGAGACGGGGGGGGGGGAAGAGACGGGGGAAGAGACGGGGGAGGGGGGGGAGGGGGGGGAAGAGACGGGGGGGAGGGGGGGAAGAGACGGGGGGGAGGGGGGAAGAGACTGGGGGGAAGGGGGGGGAAGAGACTGGGGGGAGGGGGGGAAGAGACTGGGGGAGGGGGGGAGAAGAGACTGGGGGGAGGGGGGGGAAGAGACGGGGGGAGGGGGGGAAGAGACGGGGGGGAGGGGGGGAAGAGACGGGGGGGAGGGGGGGGGAAGAGACGGGGGGGAGGGGGGGAAGAGACGGGGGGGGAGGGGGGGGAAGAGACGGGGGGGGGAGGGGGGGGAAGAGACGGGGGGGAGGGGGGGGAAGAGACGGGGGGGAGGGGGGGGGGAGGAGACGGGGGGGAGGGGGGGAGAGGACGGGGGGGAGGGGGGGAGGAGACGGGGGGGAGGGGGGGAGGAGACGGGGGGGAGGGGGGGGGAGGAGACGGGGGGGGAGGGGGGGGAGGAGACGGGGGGGGAGGAGACGGGGGGAGAGAGCGGAGGGGGGGTGAGAGACGGGGGGGGGGAAAGACGGGAGGGGGGGGAGAGCGGGAGGGGGGGGAGAGACGGGAGGGGGGGGAGAGACGGGAGGGGGGGGAGAGACGGGAGCGGGGGGGAGAGACGAGAGGGTGGGGAGAGAGACGGGAGGGGGGGGAGAGACGGGAGGGGGGGGAGAGACGGGAGTGGGGGGAGAGACGGGAGGGG
The DNA here is from genome assembly GCF_030684315.1 of Stegostoma tigrinum. NCBI lineage: Eukaryota > Metazoa > Chordata > Chondrichthyes > Orectolobiformes > Stegostomatidae > Stegostoma > Stegostoma tigrinum. The sequence goes on from NC_081363.1 coordinate 8,848,099, forward strand.
GGGGAGAGACGGGAGTGGGGGGGAGAGACGGGGGGGGGAAGAGACGGGGGGGAAGAGACGGGGGGGGGAGGAGACGGGGGGAGAGAGACGGGAGGGGGGGAGAGAGACGGGAGGGGTGGGGAGAGACGGGGGGGGAGAGACGGGAGGGGTGGGGGAGAGACGGGGGGGGGGAGAGACGGGAGGGGGGGGGAGACGGGAGGGGGGGGAGAGACGGGAGGGGGGGGAGAGACGGGAGGGGGGGGGAGAGACGGGAGGGGGGGGAGAGACGGGAGGGGGGGGGAGACGGGAGGGGGGTGGGGGGGAGAGACGGGAGGGTGGGGGGAGAGACGAGAGGGTGGGGGGAGAGACGAGAGGGTGGGGGAGAGACGGAGGGTGGGGAGAGAGACGGGAGGGGGGGGAGAGAGACGGGAGTGGGGGGAGAGACGGGGGGGGGGAGAGACGGGGGGGGGAGAGACGGGGGGGGGGGGGAGAGACGGGGGGGGGGAAGAGACGGGGGGGGGAAGAGACGGGGGGGAGAGAGACGGGAGGGGGGAGAGAGACGGGGGGGGGGAGAGAGACGGGGGGGGGGGGAGAGAGACGGGGGGGGGGAGAGAGACGGGGGGGGGGGAGAGAGACGGGAGGGGGGGAGAGACGGAGGGGGGGGAGAGACGGGAGGGGGGGGAGAGACGGGAGTGGGGGGAGAGACGGGGGGGGGGAAGAGACGGGGGGGGGAGGAGACGGGGGGGAGAGAGACGGGAGGGGGGAGAGAGACGGGAGGGGTGGGGGAGAGACGGGAGGGGTGGGGGAGAGACGGGAGGGGTGGGGGAGAGACGGGGGGGGGAGAGACGGGAGGGGTGGGGAGAGAGACGGAGGGGGGAGGACGGGAGGGGGGAGAGACGGGAGGGGGGGGAGAGACGGGAGGGGGGGGGAGAGACGGGAGGGGGGGGGGAGAGGGGGGGGGGAGACGGGAGGGTGGGGGGAGAGACGGGAGGGTGGGGGGAGAGACGGGAGGGTGGGGGGAGAGACGAGAGGGTGGGGGGAGAGACGAGAGGGTGGGGAGAGAGACGGGAGGGTGGGGAGAGAGGACGGGAGGGGGGGGAGAGAGACGGGAGGGGGGGGAGAGAGACGGGAGGGGGGGGAGAGAGACGGGGGGGGGAGAGACGGGAGTGGGGGAGAGACGGGGGGGGAGAGACGGGGGGGGGGAGAGACGGGGGGGGGAGAGACGGGGGGGAAGAGACGGGGGGGAGAGAGACGGGAGGGGAGAGAGACGGGGGGGAGAGAGACGGGAGGGGGGGAGAGACGGGAGTGGGGGGGAGAGACGGGGGGGGGGAGAGACGGGGGGGGGGAGAGAGACGGGGGGGGGAGAGAGACGGGAGGGGGGAGAGAGACGGGAGGGGGGAGAGAGACGGGAGGGGGAGAGAGAGACGGGAGGGGGGAGAGAGACGGGAGGGGTGGGGGAGAGACGGGGGGGAGAGACGGGAGGGGGGAGAGACGGGAGGGGTGGGGGAGAGACGGGAGGGGTGGGGGAGAGACGGGGGGGGGGAGAGACGGGAGGGGTGGGGGAGAGAGACGGGAGGGGGGGGAGAGACGGGAGGGGGGGAGAGACGGAGGGGGGGGGGAGAGACGGGAGGGGGGGGGAGAGACGGGAGGGGGGGGAGAGGACGGGAGGGTGGGGGGAGAGACGGGAGGGTGGGGGGAGAGACGAGAGGGTGGGGGGAGAGACGAGAGGGTGGGGAGAGAGACGGAGGGTGGGGAGAGAGACGGGAGGGGGGGGAGAGAGACGGGAGGGGGGGGAGAGAGACGGGGGGGGGGAGAGACGGGAGTGGGGGGAGAGACGGGGGGGGGAGAGACGGGGGGGGGAGAGACGGGGGGGGAGAGACGGGGGGGGGAAGAGACGGGGGGGAGAGAGACGGGAGGGAGAGAGACGGGAGGGAGAGAGACGGGAGGGGGGAGAGACGGAGTGGGGGGGAGAGACGGGGGGGGGAGAGACGGGGGGGGGGAAGAGACGGGGGGGAGAGAGACGGGAGGGGGGAGAGAGACGGGAGGGGGGAGAGAGACGGGAGGGGGGGAGAGAGACGGGAGGGGGGAGAGAGAAGGGAGGGGTGGGGGAGAGACGGGGGGGAGAGACGGGAGGGGGAGAGACGGGAGGGTGGGGGAGAGACGGGGGGGGGAGAGACGGGAGGGGGGGGGAGAGACGGGAGGGGGGGGAGAGACGGGAGTGGGGGGGAGACGGGGGGGGGGGGGAGACGGGGGGGGGAGAGACGGGGGGGGAAGAGACGGGGGGGAGAGAGACGGGAGGGGGGAGAGAGACGGGAGGGGGGAGAGAGACGGGAGGGGGGAGAGAGACGGGAGGGGTGGGGGAGAGACGGGGGGGGAGAGACGGGAGGGGGGAGAGAGACGGGAGGGGTGGGGGAGAGACGGGGGGGGAGAGACGGGAGGGGGGGGAGAGACGGGAGGGTGGGGAGAGAGACGGGAGGGTGGGGAGAGAGACGGGAGGGTGGGGGGAGAGAGACGGGAGGGGGGGGAGAGAGACGGGAGGGGGGGGGAGAGAGACGGGAGGGGGGGGAGAGAGACGGGGGGGGGAGAAGACGGTGGGGGGGGGAGAAGACGGCGGGGGGAGAAGACCGGGGGGGGGAGAAGACAGGGGGGGGAGAAGACAGGGGGGGGAGAAGACAGGGGGGGGAGAGACAGGGGGGTGGGGGGGGAGAAGACGGGGGGGGGAGATGGGGGAGAAGACGGGGGGGGAGATGGGGGAGAAGACGGGGGGGGGAGGGGGGGGAGAAGACGGGGGGGGAGGGGGGGGAGAAGACGGGGGGGAGAAGACGGGGGGAGAGGGGGGGGAGAAGACGGGGGGAGGGGGGGGGAGAAGACGGGGGGAGGGGGGGGAGAGGGGGGGGAGAAGACGGGGAGATGGGGGGGAGAAGACGGGGGGAGGGGGGGTGAGAAGACTGGGGGGGAGGGGGGGGAGAGGGGGGGAGAAGAGACGGGGGGGAGAAGACGGGGGGAGGGGGGAGGGGGGGAGAGGGGGGGAGAAGAGACGGGGGGAGGGGGGAGAAGAGACGGGGGGGTGGGGGGGGAAGAGACGGGGGGGGAAGAGACGGTGGGGGGGGAGAGACGGGGGGGAGGGGGGGAAGAGACGGGGGGGAGGGGGGGAAGAAACGGGGGGGGAGGGAGGGGGAAGAGACGGGGGGGAGGGAAGAGACGGGGGGGGGAAGAGACGGGGGGAGGTGGGGGAAGAGGTGGGGGGAAGAGACGGGAGGGGAAGAAGACGGGGGGGAGGGGAAGAAGACGGGGGGGGGAGGGGGAGAAGACGGGGGGGGGAGGGGGAGAAGACGGGGGGGGAGGGGGAGAAGACGGGGGGGAGGGGGAGAAGACGGGGGGGAGGGAGAAGACGGGGGGGGGGGAGGGGGAGAAGACGGGGGGGGGGGAGGGAGGGGGAGAAGACGGGAGGGAGGGAGGGGGAGAAGACGGGGGGGAGGGAGGGGGAGAAGACGGGGGGGAGGGAGGGGGAGAAGACGGGGTGGAGGGAGGGGGGGAAGACGGGGGGGAGGGGGAGAAGACGGGGGGGGGGGAGGGGGAGAAGACGGGGGGGAGGGGGAGAAGACGGGGGGGGGGAGGGGGAGAAGACGGGGGGGAGGGGGAGAAGAGGGGGGGGAGGGGGAGAAGGGGGGGGAGGGGGAGAAGACGGGGGGGGAGAAGACGGTGGGGGGGAGAAGACGGGGGGGGGAGAAGACGGGGGGGGGGAGAAGACGGGGGGGGGAGAAGACGGGGGGGGGAGAAGACGGGGGGGGGAGAAGACGGGGGGAGAGGGGGGAGAAGACGGGGGAGGGGGGGGAGAAGACGGGGGGGAGAAGACGGGGGGGGGAGAGACGGGCGGGGGGGAGAAGACGGGGGGGGGGAGAAGACGGGGGGGGAGAAGACGGGGGGGAGAGACGGGGGGAGAAGACGGGGGGGGGGGAGAAGACGGGGGGGGGGAGAAGACGGGGGGGGGAGAAGACGGGGGGGGGAGAGACGGGGGGGGGAGAGACGGGGGTGGAGAAGACGGGGGTGGAGAAGACGGGGGGGAGAAGGGGTGAGAAGACGGGGGGGGAGAGGGGTGAGAAGACGGAGGGGGAGAAGACGGGGGGGGGAGAAGACGGTGGGGGGAGAAGACGGTGGGGGGAGAAGACGGTGGGGGGAGAAGAGGGGGGAGAAGAGGGGGGAGAAGAGGGGGGAGAAGAGGGGGGAGAAGGGGGGGGGAGAGGGGGGGAGAAGACGGGGGGGGAGAAGGGGTGAGAAGACGGGGGGGGAGAGGGGTGAGAAGACGGGGGGGGAGAAGACGGGGGGGTGGAGAGACGGGGGGGGGAGAAGACGGGGGGGGGAGAAGACCGGGGGGGAGAAGACCGGGGGGGGAGAAGCCGGGGGGGGAGAAGAGGGGGGGGGAGAAGAGGGGGGGGAGAAGAGGGGGGAGAAGACGGGGGGGAGGGGTGGGAGAAGACGGGGGGGGTGGAGGGGGGGGAGAAGACGGGGGGGGTGGAGGGGGGGAGAAGACGGGGGTGGAGAAGACGAGGGGGGGAGAAGACGGTGGGGGGAGAAGAGGGGGGGGGAGAAGAGGGGGGGGAGAAGAGGGGGAGAAGACGGGGGGGGAGGGGTGGGAGAAGACGGGGGGGGTGGAGGGGGGGGAGAAGACGGGGGGGTGGAGGGGGGGGAGAAGACGGGGGGGTGGAGAAGACGAGGGGGGGAGGGGGGGGAGAAGACGAGGGGGGGAGGGGGGGGAGAAGACGAGGGGGGGAGGTGGGGGAGAAGACGAGGGAGGGAGGGAGGGGGGGGAGAAGACGAGGGAGGGAGTGGGGGGAGAAGACGAGGGAGGGAGGGGGGGAGAAGACGAGGGAGGGAGGGGGGGAGGGGGGGGAGAAGACGAGGGAGGGAGGGAGGGAGGGGGGGGAGAAGACGAGGAGGGAGGGGGGGAGAAGACGAGGGAGGGGGGGGGAGAAGACGAGGGAGGGAGGGGGGGAGAAGACGAGGGAGGGGGGGAGAAGACGAGGGAGGGGGGGAGAAGACGAGGGAGGGAGGGGGGGAGAAGACGAGGGAGGGAGGGGGGGGAGAAGGCGAGGGAGGCGGGGGGGAGGGGGAGAGAGGTGGGGGGAGGGGGAGAGAGAGGTGGGGGGGAGAGAGGTGGGGGGAGGGGGGGAGAGAGGTGGGGGGGAGGGGGGGAGAGAGGTGGGGGGGAGAGAGGTGGGGGGGAGGGGGGGAGAGAGGTGGGGGGGAGGGGGGGAGAGAGGTGGGGGGGAGGGGGGGAGAGGTGTGGGGGGGAGGGGGAGGGGGAGGGGGAGGGGGAGGGGGGGGAGGGGGAGGGGGAGGGGGGGAGGGGGAGGGGGGAGGGGGGAGAGGTGGTGGGGGGGAGGGGGAGAGAGGTGGGGGCGGAGGGGGAGAGAGGTGGGGGGGAGGGGGGGGGAGGGGGGGGGAGGAGGGGGGGGAGGGGGGGAGGGAGGGGGAGAGAGGTGGTGGGGGGGGAGGGGGAGAGAGGTGGTGGGGGTGGTGGGGGAGGGGGGGAGGGGGGGGAGGGGGGGGAGGGGGGGGAGGGGGGAGGAGGGGGGGGAGGGGGGGGCGGAGGGGGGGGGGAGGGGGGGAGGAGGGGGGGGAGGGGGGGGCGGAGGGGGGGGAGGGGGGGGGCGGAGGGGGGGGAGGGGGGGAGGGAGGGAGGGGAGGGGGGAGGGAGGGGAGGGGGGGAGGGGAGGAGGGGGGAGGGGAGGAGGGAGGAGGGGGGAGGGGAGGAGGGGAGGGGGGAGGGGAGGAGGGGGAGGGGGGGAGGGGGGGAGGGGAGGGGAGGGAGGGGGGGGAGGGGGGGAGGGGAGGGGAGGGAGGAGGGGAGGGAGGGGAGGGGAGGGGAGAGGGGAGGGGAGGGGAGGGAGGAGGGAGGGGAGGGAGGAGGGGAGGGAGGGGAGGGAGGGGGGGAGGGGAGGGGGAGGGAGGGGGGGAGGGAGGGGAGGGAGGGGGGGAGGGAGGGGAGGGAGGGGGGGGAGGGAGGGAGGGAGGGGGGGGGGAGGGAGGGGAGGGAGGGGGGGGGAGGGAGGGGAGGGAGGGGGGGGAGGGAGGGGAGGGAGGCGGGGGGAGGGGAGGGAGGGGAGGGAGGGGGGGGAGGGAGGGGAGGGAGGCGGGGGGAGGGAGGGGAGGGGAGGGAGGGGGGGGAGGGGGGGGAGGGGAGGAGGGAGAGGGGAGGGAGGGGGAGGGGGGGAGGTGGGGGAGGAGAGGGGGGAGAGAGAGGGGGGAGAGGTGGGGGGGGGAGGGGGGGGAGAGGTGGGGGGGAGGGGGAGGGGGGGAGAGGGTGGGGGGAGGGGGGAGAGGTGGGGGGGGAGGGGGAGAGGGGGGGGAGAGGTGGGGAGGGGGGAGGTGGGGCGGGAGGGGGAGGAGGTGGGGGGGGAGGGGGAGAGAGGTGGGGGGGAGGGGGAGAGAGGTGGGGGGGGAGGGGGAGAGAGGTGGGGGGAGAGGTGGGGGGGAGGGGAGAGAGGTGGGGGGGAGGGGGAGAGGTGGGGGGGGAGGGGGAGAGAGGTGGGGGGGAGGGGTAGAGAGGTGGGGGGGAGGGTAGAGGTGGGGGAGGTGGGGGGAGGGGGGAGGTGGGGGGAGGGGGGGAGGGGGGAGGGGGGGGAGGGGGGGGGAGGGGGGGAGAGGTGGGGGGGGAGGGGGAGAGAGGTGGGGGGGGAGGGGGAGAGAGGTGGGGGGGAGGGGGAGAGAGGGGGGGGGTGGGGGGAGGGGGGGGTGGGGGGGGGGGAGGAGGGGGGGGTGGGGGGGGGAGGGGGGGAGGGGGGTGGGGGGGGGAGGGGGGAGGGGGGGGTGGGGAGGGGGGGGGGTGGGGGGGAGGGGGGGAGGGGGGAGGGGGGGGTGGGGGGGGAGGGGGGGTGGGGGGGAGGGGGGGGGTGGGGGGGTGGGGGGGGGGAGGGGGGGGGGGGGGTGGGGGGGGGAGGGGGGAGAGGGGGGGGGAGGGGGGGGGGAGGGGGGGGGTGGGGGGGGGGGGGGGGGGAGGGGGGGTGGGGGGGGAGGGGGGGGGAGGGGGGGGGGTGGGGGGGGGAGGGGGGGGGTGGGGGGGGAGGGGGGGAGGGAGGGGGGGGTGGGGGGGGGAGGGGGGGAGGGGGGGGGAGGGGGGGGGGGAGGGGGGGGAGGGGGGGGGAGGGGGGGGGGGGGGGGGGGGGGGGGGGGAGGGGGGGGGTGGGGGGGGGAGGGGGGGGGGTGGGGGGGGGGAGGGGGGGGGTGGGGGGGGAGGGGGGGAGGGGGGGGGGAGGGGGGGGGAGGGGGGGGAGGGGGGGAGGGGGGGGGTGGGGGGAGGGGGGGAGGGGGGGGGGAGGGGGGGGGGGGAGGGGGGGGAGGGGGGGGAGGGGGGGGGAGGGGGGGAGAGGGGGGGGGGAGGGGGGGGAGGGGGGTGGGGGGGGAGGGGGGGGAGGGGGGGGGGGGAGGGGGGGGGAGGGGGGGGGGAGGGGGGGGGGGGGAGGGGGTGGGGGGGTGGGGTGGGGGGGGAGGGGTGGGGGGGAGGGGGGGGAGGGGGGAGGTGGGGAGGGGGGGTGAGGGGGGGGGGAGGGGGGAGGGGGGTGGGGGAGGGGGAGAGGGGGGGAGGGGGGTGGGGTTGTGGAGGGGTGGGGGGAGGGGGTGGGAGGGGGGGAGGGGTGTGGTGGGAGGGGGGTGGGTTGTGGTGGGGTGGGGGAGGGGTTGGGTGGGGTGGGGAGGGGGTGGGGGTGGGGTAGGGGGGTGTGGTGGGGTGGGGGAGGGGGTTGTGGTGGGGTGGGGGGTGGGGGGTTGTGGTGGGGGGGGGGGGTGTGGGGTGGGGTGGGGGGAGGGGTGTGGTGGGGAGGGGGGGTGGGGTTGTGGTGGGGTGGGGGGAGGGGGTGTGGTGGGGTGGGGGGAGGGGGTGTGTGGTGGGAGGGGGGTGGGGTTGTGGTGGGGTGGGGGGAGGGGTGTGGTGGGGTGGGGGGAGGGGGTGTGGGTGGGGGGTGGGGTGGGGAGGGGGTGTGGTGGGGTGGGGGGAGGGGTGTGGTGGGGAGGGGGGTGGGGTTGTGGTGGGGTGGGGGGAGGGGGTGTGGTGGGGTGGGGGGAGGGGGTGTGGTGGGGATGGGTGTGGGGGTGAGGGGTGTGGGGTGGAGGGGGTGTGTGGGGAGGGGGTGAGGGGGGTGGGTTGTGGGGGGGGGTGTGGTGTGGAGGGGGGGTGGAGGGGGGGTGGAGGGGGGTGTGGTTGTGGAGGGGGGTGGGGTGAGGGGTGGGGTGAGGGTGGGGGAGGGGGGGTGGGGTGAGGGTGGGGGAGGGGGGGGGGTGGGGTGAGGGTGGGGGGGGTGGGGTGAGGTGGGGGGGTGGGGTGAGGGTGGGGGGGGGGGTGGGGGTGAGGGTGGGGGAGGGGGGGTGGGGTGAGGGTGGG